>NW_009649927.1:535788-554055 GCF_000708025.1 Charadrius vociferus
TTCCTGCAGCCCAGCTCCTCAGGCCTGCCCAGAGACAGACAGCAAACGGACAGGAGGACGCGCTGCTCAGGGCTGGTTTGAGCGTGCCCTTGGCTATGCTTGCTGCTGGAGTGTGCTCCGTCACCAGTCCTGCTAAACCAACAGCCAGCCACGCTCAGCCACCATTTAATTTGCAATATAGACAAGGCCACACACACCATGAATGCACACCGTGAGCTACAGTTTTATATTTTGACAACATTTGCAGTGGGTTAGTCTGAGGGCACAGACCCCCAGAGAAGATGCCAACCCATAAGATCAGAAGCGATGTTACAGTCATGTGTGCAGCTTCGGACTGTGGTGAGTATGAGGGATTTACCTCACCTTCCTCTTGCCACAGAGTAATGGCATGAATGTGGATTATGACCATAAAGTATCTGACAGGCTTTAAATTGACTCTCCAGCTTGCTCCTGGTAGGGTGCTCATTTGCCCTTATCCTCTGGGTTCTTGGGTTTGGTGCTTGCTCATCTTGTAGAGTAATTTGCATTTTGGTATACGTTTCCAAGAAAGAATAATATCATTTTACATGTGGAAATGACTATAAAGTGCACCAGGGAAGGGAGAATTAGACCCTTATCTTTTGAAAGAATATTAAAAAAAAACAGAGAAAAGTTTGGACTTCAGCCAAAGGATATATCCTCATTTGAAATCTAAGATACTAAGAGAATTGTATTAAAAAACATAATTATGGAAGCAAAAAGCTTTAGCTAAGGTTGTGTTGCTAAATATTCAAAATCACCTCCTGCACAAAATCTTACCCCCTCAAAAATCCTCCAGAATTAAGATAATGTATTCATTACAGTACTCAAAAGATTTCCATTTCAATTTATTGTCAAGGTTGAGAGGTTCTGAATAGGACTCCTGGGGAAAAGGGCAACTTTACTATTAAAAAGATAGCACTTTACTGACTGAAAGTGATTTCCAAACACTGACTAATTCAGCCACAGAATAACACAGTGGCACACGACAGCTGTGATTCTCCTTGCAATTCCCATTTCTCAGCTGAGAAGCTGAGGCACAGGTCTTGGATACTTTCTTCAAAGCAACAGTCCATGACAAGGCAGGACTTGGAAAGGATTCCTGTACTCCAAGTATGAGCATGCTAAGAAGACTCCACACAGGTTATCAGGAACTTTCCTAAATGCGTCCCATGCAGTCAGACCAATCCTTCTTCCTTCTGGTAGTGAAAGGGTGACTAACTCTCTCAGGGGGAGGAAGAATGGGTTCTTCATGACTCATATGGACCATTTGGATTCAAGTTTGGATTCAAGTGGTTTTATTTATTTTTTCACATTAAGGAAAAAAAATAGTCACCCACACAAAAGCTGTAGATGCCCAAAGAATCCATTTGACTGGCTGCAGCATCCATTGCTTCCCCTCTGCTCATGGAGAAGACTCAGCCTAGCCCCTGAGCAGAGGTTTCTGTGCAATAAACTGTGACTCCTCCTAGGTCTTTGAGCCTAGAAGTGCCAACTGAAAGAAGGCTGTGGCCCTGAAAGCAGTTCTGTGAGGAGGAAAGGTTGTGAACAGCAGCTCTGGAAGCTGCTGGCTCAGTCCCCTGTGCGTTGGGCAATGTGGAGGATGCAATGAAAGTCGGAGTTTGTCCAAGAATCACACAGTTGCTGAGCTTTGACAACAAAATCAACCTACAGACAAGGAAAATGTGATTCCTTTCAAAGCCTTTAAAACAAGACCTGCTATTTTAGTCAAGATAAAGTTGTGGGACATGTACGAGTGTGGCTTCACCATGTAACCCTCTAGTTGAGGTGAGTCATCTATCTCAGTTCAACAATTATTACATCAAGCTGAGGAGGGGAAAGGCCCAAGAGATCCTGTACCAATCTTTAACAATAACGGACACTTCTGCAAGTGACTTTCACTGGGGAACACTCTGTGGTAATGAGTTTTCTCCAGGAATAGGGAGGAGTTTTGAACAGAAAGGTCTCGTTCATGATGGATCTGAACCCCAAACAGTGGAGGATCTTGATCTGAGCCAAGGGGATGTCTTACATAGTCTTAATTACGTAAAGGAAGAAAAGGGTTTTCCATCAACTCCTAGAGTTTAAGGTTGGAAGGGACTCTTCCAGCTGAACCTCCTGCACATTGTGGACTATGGATTCTGGCTAGTTCGCCTCCACTGAGCCTGACCGTGTATGTCTGACCATGTAGGCTGTGTCCAGGTAAGGCTTCAGTTGACTTTTGACATGAAGGAACTATCTGGACGGGTCAGATAAAAGGTTAATTTCTTTCTTTCCAGTTTTCTAGAGGTAAAAGGTTGGGAGAAACACCCATGGGCTAAATCAGCAGAGATTCAATAGCCTCTGAGATAAAAATCTGCTAAGAAAATGACTGTAAACAAACAGGACTGGAACACACTGAATTGTGTTTCCACAGACATTATTGTTTAGTCAGATACAATCTGACATTATGAGTCACCGCCACTTCCATTGTGCAAACCAATGGCCAAGTAGAGCTCTTGTAGAAGGGGATGCAATTCCAATGGCTTCACTAAGGTGAAACCTACCTACCCCAGACTTGGTTTTGACTAAGGGCACAAAACATTGATGAGTGTCCTGCAAAGAAAATGCTCAGCAGCATTAAATTGTTCTGTCAGATCTATGATGAGCACTTGATCAAAGTTGTGCATGCTTAGAAAAATCCATTGAAAAAATGTTCCCTAACAGGTAGACAGTGCATTAATGACAGAAAGTATTTTCCTCAAATTATGCCAGAGGAGAAACTGGGGGAATGGGGGAAGAAAAGGATCTCCACCTTCTGCAATCTCAAAGTACTGTGCTATTTTTGCCTCTCAAAATCTAATTTCCATGAAACATTTCTGCAGAGTGCATATTTTCTGTACATGAATTCCTTAGCAGCCTTGCTAATATAAGTGCCGTAATTCCAGAATAAAGAGACAGTGCGCTGCTCCAAAGGCCTTTGATTAGGAAAGGGTGTATTTCAAAGGGAACCTACAACTCATACCACAGCATTGTAAGTAACCACTGCCCAAGTGGGAGTCAGACTGACAGAGGGAGGCTTAAACTCCCCGAAGGTAGGTGGTGGGAAGGGTGTATATTATCTCCAGTGGTATAGGCTTAGTTCATGCCCAGAATATAAATACAACTCCACTTTGATTTTAATGTCCCCTGCTGACTCATGCTGATGCCAGATTCTGTTGTAACATCATGAACAGCATTTGCTTGTATCTGGTTTCAGTCGGTGGAGTTTACAAAAATAATGACGTAACTTGCAGAGCGTTCCTAGAAGTGTGTGTATGCTTTGAGCAGTGCTGCTTGAATGCTCCCTGCTTCTTCATCTCTTCTTCAATATCGCTTTTATCCCATCTGTACCACTGTCCCAACCTTTGGCCACCCCACAGATATCAGAAAAACACTTGCATTTTTCCCAACCAGCCTCATGTTCAGAAGAACAAGTGCTTCAGAATGACACACTGAGAGAGGGTCAGCCCCAGTGAAACATCCGCCTGAATACATGGTGAACATTACCCTTGGAAATAGGCTGCAGGTGAAATTCTGCCCCTGGAAAGTGGGACCCAGGCTCAGCGTCTGCCCCTGAGACCTTCATGACAGCATCACGCCCAGCAGGAGCTCTGTGGCTGCTGCTACAGGAGATACTGCCTCCCACATGGGTGTATCTGTGGAGTGGGCTGGCTCACAGACACCCTGGCTTTGCCCCAGGAGGATTGCTGCTAGATATCTGCAGTGAAGAACAAAACTCCCAGAGATTTTATCACTGCTGCCTGAAGATGGAGAGAGATGCATGGCAGAACTCTGTCTCTAGCACTTGTTTTGGGGGGACTTGAACTTGTGATCCTGTCCGACAGGGTCCCACATCATCAGTCTGTGGTGCCATCCCATGCCTTCTGCCTTGGGAACGGAGGAGAAGCCAGCATAGGGGGACTGGTATGTGCTTGAGAAAACATCTGCTCATTACCTTGTCATCCCTCATCTTTTTAATGCAGCACTCCTGCATCTACACAAGGTTTAGGCCTGTCAGCATTAGCCAGTCTTCTCCCCATGGGTGGAAGCCCTTCTGGCATGCACAATATGGCAAGGGGTATGGCAGAGGTCTCAGTTTCTACAGTGAAAAAGAGAGGCAGCCCTCACTCATACCTCAATCTCTGAAGAGCCATTGGTCAAAGGAGAGAGGAAGGAAAGCCCTCTCTGTTTCTACCGCAGGAGCAAGAAGAAAATAGAATTTGGCTGTACTTGTCCTCTGCAGTTGATATTACCAGCCAAAACTAAGGGCCCTGCAGGTTGTTTCTGTTCTAAGGTGAAGCTGTGGCAGTCTTCTGTGTCTTTGATGGATCCCTGCTCATCGACTAAGGCCACAGAAATGTCTGGTTTTCCTGGACACTGTAAGGCTCAAACAACAGGAGATTGTCCTCTGTCCACAGCCTTGACTGAGAAAGTCCCCCACCTCTGATATATCTTTCGGTGCCAGGCTCCCAGCAGCTTTTCAAGCGGTGCTGAAGACTTTCTCTGCTGCCTCTGCTCCCGGTTTCTGTGGGCTTCCTGCTCTCTTTCCCCAGGCACATGAAATCCTCTTGCTCACACTGTTCCCTGAATGTGCTCTCCATTTTGGGCAATGAATGACCACTGTTATTTTAGCTCCTTGACTGTGAAGAGGCCTTACCCTCTCCATAAAGCTCTTGGAAAAAACATCTTATGATCCTTATGCCGGAAGAAAATGTGAAATATAACATACATTGAGTTAATACCTCAGAGGCTCATTTACAGCCCTATTGTAACTGCATAATGGTAACTTCCATGCACATAGCAGCATGACTGTCACCACGGGCTATAATGTGCTGAACTTTGCAAATGGAGCAGTTTTCTCACTCTCCTTGAAGCATAAACCAACAGCCCCTGTGCAGAACAAACTCGGAGGTAGTGTGCATGGCCGTATCCCGGAGCACTGCCTCTTTTCTCCTTTGGGATCAGGGGAGGGAAGACATGCAATAAAGGGAATTACCCATCCAGATTCATCTGGCCAGTGTGCCACGTCCTCAGAATCATCCTCCTGATGGGCTGAGCCAGGAATGTCCTACCTGGTTCCACATCATTTGTGACCAGGATGAGTCACCAGGCCCTTTGCAGGCATTTTTCCACCCTGTCAGCCAGCCACGGCTCAGGCCCTCTTTAGCACAGTACATTCCCGGGTTCCCAACCCTCAGCATGCAACACCACTTCCTCTCTTTGGAAACAAATAACTTGGTGTGTGGGTTCAAAGTGAGACACTTGAAGGCTCTTCAGTGGCTCCCCACACAGCAGGATTGACTCACAAGCAGGATGGTGCAGTAGGTTTTGCATGCAGATGGTTGCTTTGCTCTTCTCTGGGAGGTCCCTGTCCCCACTGCAGATATCTCAGGTGGCCCTGAGGTGGGTCCTAGACCACCGTAGTCTGCACACAAAAGCATGGAGGAGAAACAAATTGGGCATCAGAGTGTAAACTGAGTAGGAGCCTCCTTGGAGAGGACTGAGGTGGAAGGTGAGCAGGAACCAGATGTCCCAAGGACACTGTCCTCACTCACAGGTCAGAGCCCTCACTGAGAGCAGAAGTGATAGCAAGGCCCCTGTGAAACACTCACAACAACATTTCTAAAGTCTTCAAATGTTACACTTTCACAGTTTAGTTCCTTGCAAACAACCCCATTTGGAGGCATGAATTGTAAAGTGCCAGAGGAAGGTTGTTGGAAAATAGGATTTTTGAATTTCAATGGACTTTCAAAGAAGACTTACTACTCAAGCCAAACTCACACCTTTCCTCCACTGAAAGTTATAGTAGAATGAAATCTTGATGTCAGACAGGCAAGTTGGGGTGAAAATGCCCTCAAACCCAGAAAGCCAGCCCTTAGCCTCAAAACTACCCACAAAAGCACTTTTATGTTTCCTTTCCTTATTGTTTATCTCAGCTATTAACATTCTGCTGGTACCTCCATTAGCATATGAACTGGCCATGTCCCTTTTAAATCTCTCTGCAGAAACAAAAGAGATATTCTTGCTCTTGGTAAATACAGCAGTGCAGGTGCTCCTTGCAGATAAGGTAAAAAAGCAACTTCAGACATTAGTAACAACTTGTGAAGGCCATGGCTGAATTTTTAGTAGCTGAGTACCAGAAAGTCCTGGGATATGAGTACATATTTCACATTTGTCTTTATTTGAGCACAAAAATCCGGGTTCAGAGACAGGGTAAATGAAAGGATTTCTCTAGTGTAAGAAAAGATGGTACTGACGTTATGTTCAGGTCTATACGATGTGAGCATCTGGTTTGATTTGCGTTACGCGATCAAACAATATCAAAGGAGATGCCCATTTTGGGGCTAGCAGCTGAATTCCAGCAACAGCAAGAGGCTACTAGAGAACAGTCTCATTTCTGAGAAGATATAAAAATGATTGCTCTGAATCACTCAACACCTCGACCGAGGCAACGAGCTGTGGCTGGGTACAGGGATGCCACAGCCATCAGTCAGATCACACACACCCAGCACAGAGAAGCAGCACCAAAAACACCCTACTCCTCCATCCCACCTCCTCCCCCCAAGATAAGACAAACCACAGTATCTGCAATCGCACCAGCAGCACTTTGCCACGTGCCGTAAGCATTGCTGAGGTTTATTCTCACTCTGACAACGGGTGCTGCAAAGGGGGCAAGCCAGTCCCTGGCCCCTCGTGGCCGAGCTCTTCCCACAGCACTGGTGTGGGTCTCCATTTCCCAAATTGTTTAGCGTCCAAGCGCAGCAGGCCACACGCAGAGCTGGTGGATCGTGTGGTCTTATTCCTCCAGGTTGGGAAACCCTCCCAGGTTTTCAGAAATGATGCCGTTGTGGAAACCTGGCTCTCCAACCCGATGTCCCTCTTTCCTATGTCAGGGGGAAGATGAGGGGCAGAGAGGCTCATTAGATGCTTGAGGGGATACAGAATTTAAGTGCAAAGACATATGCTTCAAAATGTCTACCTCAGGGCAACCAGAAAAGTTGTCCCATAAATGACTACAGCACTGCTTCCCGGTCCAGTCCCTAAAGGCATGTGACTAGGAATTTTTAAAACTAATTAGCTACGATTAAGTGTTCCACATTTGTCAGCCCCACACATTGAATTATAGTTTCCCAGATCTTTTACGTGTTGCTGTTGAATTTCTTTTTCAATATCAAAGACTGAATTCTTTCTCCTCATAATGTATTTTTAAGAGTGACGAGAGATCGATAAAAACATGTAATTTAGGGATCCATAAAACCCACATAATTTAGCTTCATATACCATGCTTTAATAAAATAAGACATACCAGCCAGTCGGTTTGCACGCAGGTATATACATCTATGTCTCTGGTTTGGTTTATGTTAGGCTTTGTGCTTTTTAGCTCTGACAGATATTTAACACTTTATTAGGAAAACCAAAACATAATTAAAATATTGTAATGTGAGTCTCCTCTCCTCAGCTTAAATTAAAAATAACGGCCTGCCCGCATTTTTCGCATGGGAAAGAAAGAAAAGGAAGTGTTAATCATTCCCCATCCTTTGCATTTTTTATGGGCATTTGTTGCACTTAAACAAACGAGCAGTGTTTTTCTATAGACTTTCCTCTGTAGACCCAGATGACTGTGACAGACATTCAGCAACCAGCCTCAATTATAAATAACTTTTGGTTACTTAATGTGAACCTGCCTGGAAAATGGAAACCTGTGAAGCAGACAGCCCCGGTGCTCTCCATGGGGATCTCCCTCCCCACACAGAGGACAGAGCCACCAGCTAGAGAGGGAGCTCAGAGCTGCCCGGCTGCTCGACAGCGGCTCGGGGTGAAGAATCAACCGGCCACAGGAATATGTCCCTCCATCGCAGCCACCGTCACACCAGGCCAGTGGAAGAAGCCAGGAGAAAACTTTCCTTCTGTAGCAGTGAGTGGCAAGCTGCTGAATCACTCTGGCAGGCAGGAGTCAGCATGTCTCGGGGAAGGGAAAGTCAATGTCTCCTGGAGGGAATATTAATAATAAAAACCGAAGCAAGGACATTCAGGACTCAAAAGGATCTTTACATTTAGTAAAAAAACATTCCAAGAGTGGCTCCATGCACAAATTAATATTTCAGGAACCGTAAAACAATATTCATTTTATATTTATGATACAACATTATTCATCCACCAGGGTTTCAAAGTATTTTACAGCCGTGCACTAAGAAAGCATCTCATTTGCTGTGAAATGCAGCCACCTTGTCACAGGAGCACAGCTACTGACAGGACTGTCGAGGGCACAAGGGAAAAAATGCTGCCATCAAGGGAATTTGACAGAGCTCAGCACTGCTGCTCCTCTTTTTTAAGTCTAGGATGGGCCTACACATTTGCAGGAGCTGGGCTTAGGGAGACAAGGCAAGTGGAAAAATTAGGTACAGCAACCACAGTTGAATACAGAAGTTTTAGACAAGTCCTCGTTGAAATCTGACGGGTCCAATGCAGGTAAATAAAGATGTAATAACTTATGTAAAACAGATTTTATTGTCCTTCCTCCCAGTCAGATCATAGCAGAAACTAGCAAGGTCCATCAGGAGCAACTTGTGTTTTGCAACCCAGAGCAAATCCACAGGAGCCACCACCACTGCTGCAAGCAAGCCACGGGGGATCCCCAGCCTGCTGGGGCTCATGCCCTCCTCAAAAATTGGAGGGGAACCCTCCATTTCTTCTTCTCTCCATCCTTGGCAGCCTTCCCCCAGCAAAGGAACCAGGATGCAAAGTTAACCCTTTGTTTACTGGGGATATTCAGTATTCACCAGCCCATATATATATATATATATCCCATTCCATAGATTGAATTTATGTGAACAGTCGATTTAATGAGTAACAACCAGTAATATCCTTCAGAAGAAGAAATGCAGAATGCAACACCTCTGCCACCAAACTAAGTAATCCTGTGTGCATAAATATTCTTGAAATATAGAATTTGTATCAGAAGCAACAGAAGCTGTGATATGGGATGTGTCTTGTTACAGTCTGATGTAGATTAAAAGTCAAATAATGCACTCTCAGAGACAGGCACAGCCTCAAATCCAGTTTTCCTGTACAATACAATAAATAAAATAGGTAGCCAAAACCATCTACATAACTCCAAGCAATACCATGTGTTTCGGGTTTTGTGTGTTTAAGTATATATATATACACGTACATATGCATGTACATACAGTTAAAATATGAATTTATATTTAGTCAGGGATGGCATTTGCTTTTGGTCTCTCTGTGAAGATTAGTATTTCTAAAATAACCATTAGAAATCAAGAGTGAAAGGAAAGGAAAAAAAAGCCTTCAATTTTCATTTGGAAAAAGCTTCTGCTTATTGATAGAGCTTCTCTTTGCTACAAAATTTGCTAGGAAAAAGAGGAAAGAAAATGTTAGCTGCAGCTTACCTAGTGCAAACACAAGGATAATTTGGTGGAAATGTGTGTTAATGGGCATTGAGGACTGTTGATTCGGAGCACAGCAAAGAGCACAAAACCTCCTATAGCTCTTTGAAAAAACGATGGCAACCAACGTGGGCCACTGGAGGGTTTTCAGCTGAGGTACGCTGTATTTTACACAAGTCTTTCTCACTGCGTATGGTGTCTCAGTCAGCACTTGTAGCTTCTTGAGAAAGACCTCAGAGCCCCCTAGGAGACCAAGTCAGGTGTTAGGTGTTGGCACTGTTTTACAAGCCAGGGGAAGGAGGCACTGTGGAAGGACTTGCCTTGACAAAGCCTCTCATCAGGACCCTGCCGGTGCTGAGGTCAGTAACCTGCTCTTCTAGAGCCTTCCTCCTCCAGCCTAAGCACTGCCATGGGCTTGCTGCCCCCCTCACACCTGAAACTGCTCCTAATTTTATGCCACTGCTTCCTTCTTTAAACATACACTCAACACACACTTTCCGAAAATGTGTCCCCCTACACCTCTGCGTACACTGGAGTATCAGTCATGTGAGCGCTGTGTAAATGCTTGCAGAGTACAGTGGAGTATTTGGTGTAAAAATATTTAAGTGTCCAAAGGTGAGTTAGAAATATATCAGATGAGCAATCCAGGGGAAGAGGCTAATTCAACAGAGCTTAGCTGCAACTGTGAAAGCAGCAGAGAGAGGTTCCAGTTGTATCTGAGCTCCTAGCAAGATTGTCTATTTAGCGGTATCATATCATGCCAGCAAATTTCCATTGGCTATTCATGCCTCAAAACTTAATATTATTTCCAGCTTCATGGGAAAAGAGTAACTTTGGTGGGTCACAATTAACACGTACAGTAAAACTTGTATAGATGAGAAAAAGGATTGTGAATGGTCTAGTACATATTTTATTCCCAATCCCAGAACTGCTGGTAAACAATAGGAACGTGCATTTTCCAGCCCAGTGCTGTGATGCTCTGTTACCTGGATGCATGTATTTGTCATGACACACACATATCCAGGCACTTTTTGTAAGGCGAGTCTTTCAATTCAAACATGAAAATCTTTTAAAAGCAACCCACTGCCACTTTATTATAATAATCTTCTCTGCTAGTGAATCTAAGCCAAGGACTTTAGGGACAGTGAACACCTTAATGTTCTTGGAAAGTCATTTAACATCTGTCCTTTTCTATTTAAACCCTGCTGATCACTCAATGGACTTAATTTCCCCAGCCATAAAATAAGCCAACAATATCTACTTGCCTGGCCTGTGGACACAGTTGTTAGCAGTAAAGGACTTGAAAAGTGAAGTAATTAATGAAGAAGACTTTTCTGTCTGCCACAGGGTTCACCATCTGTGTGAGGACATAGTGTGAAGATCAAGTTGAACAGCTGAGATATCCGACAGACTGATTTACACAGACAACTAAGTCAACCACAGGCAGAAGGCTGCTGTTGAAAGGCACTGCGGGTCAAGGAGACATCCCTGCACTGTGTGGGACAAAAGGATGGGGCGCTGTGGTGGGAACAGCCCCTCTCTCTAGCACCAGCACTAGGGTTTGGGAGAAGCCTTGATTCAGGGCAAGGACCCCAATGAGAAAGCAGACCAGAAGTTAGTGTTGAAGGACAAGTCACTCCCCTGTCTCAACACTGTTAAAGCTTACACCAACATGAGACATATCTCCATCCCAGACTCCCTGGTCAAGTTGCAACAAGCACCATAATCCAACCGCTAAATATCTGTCTGCCGCAGCTGCTGACACCTCTTGCAGGGCGGGGATGTCTCTCTCCTGTGTCTCCCAGGAAAAGGGCAGGGAGCAGGTCTGTGCTGCTCCCCTGATGGTCACAGAGCCAATTAAGGACTGCCTTTCAGTGCCACAACTCAGGCAAAAATCAAGAGGCTACACCTCACTCTAATTGTCTTTTCCTTCCATGGGGCTTAATCATCAGTAAATACAGGAATAAAACATCAGATAGGACAGCTCTGACATATCCAAATAGCTCCCTGCTGTGGTGTGTGGTCAGTACACCAGTCCTTTTGCCATTAACCCGCTCTTAGTTGAAGGTGTCACCCCTTCTTTTAGGGCACAGAACCTCACACACCCACATCCTCCACTGCCCAGAGCTGCCTCTGAGCCTGGTCCACACAGTCACCAACACAGGCGATAGCCTGAACCATTGCAGGGCTCACTGAAGTCTCTCCCTCAAGCACACTACGAGTGCAGCTCAGCTAACCCATGCCCCTGCAGAGGGGTGCCATCCTCTGAGCGTTTATATACTCTTCAGAGGAGGGAGAAGGCTGTGTAGGATGGGCCGGAGTCACAGGTTGGTTTGGTGTGAGACGGGTCACAGGCAGGACCAGATGGCACCACAGGACTCATCGCAAACACAGATCCCCACACAGATTTCCTGGTTATCCAACAAATAATTACCATGTCCCTTTAGGACGTGTACAGTATGTGGCAGCCCAATTACAACACACGGAACAGGAGGGGACAGTGCCATAAAACAGCAGCCAATAATGAAAATTAGCCTGGGGGGAGGCAGGGACATACAGACCTTAACTCTTCCTTTTCTTTTTTCCTTTCCCTATGTTTAGTTCCTTTCACTTTCTCTCTCTCAAATTCTTCTGTTGTTTTTTCAATCATCGCACAATTTTTCACCGTCAAATATTTTCAGCGTTTTCAGTTCTTGATGAGTGCAGACTTCTCCTTCTGCCAGGCAGGGACAGAAAGGCTCGAGGGCAGAAGTGCTGCCCCTTTCAAGCTGGTCACCCATGAAGGCAGCTCCAGACGACCCACAAGCTCTACAAACGCAGCCCCATCTTGCAGCATAATGCTCTTGTAAGGCTGCTTATGGTAATAGAAACTCAGCATTCGCTGTGAATAATCACCGATTTTATTTATAGTGACAAAACGAGAGGGCCTTTTATGCAATATTCACTCAGGTTACCCAGGTCAATAGCAGCCTAGTCAGAGTGACTCATACTGTGGAATTAAATATTTTAAACACAGCACAGTTATAGTCTGAGCCTGACTTGCCTTCAGTAACTGCCTTGATCTCATTTTCCTCCTTCCCTCCTCAAAACAAAGTAGAGAATTCAAAGTATCCCATGCAATACAGCACCTGGTTCTCCTTATCCTGTGTCAGACATGAGTCAGCGATCAAAGAAACAGAAATGGATGCTCACGCTGTCTTTTGGAAGAGTTTTGCCCAGTGAAACAGGGGCACGTGTGTAGGATGGGGCACCCTAGAGGCTCCCAGATGTGGTGGCAGGACACCATCCTTACAGGGTCGGATTGTTGCTGCTCTTACAGTTAAGGTCACTTGAGGATCCAGGTAACTGAGTGACTCATGCAAGGTCGTTGAGAAAACCAAATTGAAGAGCTGGGGACGGAGCTTTAAAGCTCCAAGTGCAAGGCCCCACCAGGAAATTGCCTGCTAGTTTTACGGTTCAGACAAATGAAGGGAAAGTGATGCTTGCTGAAGTCTTTTGCCCTCCCTTGACACACAATAAAGGACCCGTGCCTTTGGTCCAGGCACAGGCCCTGCTGTCCCAGCATAGCTTCAAAGAAGATGCCCTAAAGCATCCCCACTGGAGGTGCAAGTTGGTACAATGGCTACCCTAAAACCAAGGCTGGAATAAAAGTGTCAGAGAAATAGCACCATTTGGGCCGGAGGGCTTTCCCCACCTGGGACCTGAGAGTTCTGCCGTGAAAAGCTCAGGCCAGTGATCAGAGAGGATTTGAGCTCTGTATGATCAAAACCCCTTAAAGCAACTGTAGGGAACTGTAGTGCACGGGTGTGTCCACAGTCCTAGGAAGATTCACCCAGCCTTGTCCACTAGGTAGGAACAGAGAAGAACCACTGCCCAGATCCACCAGAAATGGGAGGAAAGAAGGTATGTAATGGGGACATGTTTTTTTGTGATTATAAATTACCTTCTCTACAAGCTTTCATGCAAAGATAAATTCCCTTTCTTTCTATCTTATGGGGTTAACTTTGGCTCTCACTGAATGCACAGACCCAAACCACAGGCCTGAAACGCCTTGCAAGTTAGGGTAAATCAGGAACGACCCTGCTGGGGGTGACAACCCTGCTGGAGGCTGCAGCGCTGCGACTGCTGGAAGGCAATTCAGGCTCTGGTTGCCTCGCATTGCATTGGCTTATTGATTGAGCCCTGGGCTGCCAGCACACCAACCACACTCGGGCACGACGGGCACCAGGGCAGAAAGTTCAGTGGCCGCGTCAGCCTCAGGAAGTGATGTGTGCTCTGCTACTGGTTTCAAATATGCCATTCATAAGGATTCTTGAGACCATGCAGCATGCAAGCTGCTGCCATTTTTCACATGAATGTATTTTCAGGGTGTCTTTCATTTTTCCCCTTAATAAAACTGGCTGGAAGAGAAACTACGCTGAGACAAGGACTAAACTGCTTTGATTCAAGTCTTTCCCATTTGGATGGGGCATTATTGGAACAATGGATATAATAAAGTGATGCTTGTTTACATGACTTTTCCATTAGCAGAGGAGAATTTGTGGGAGGTGTAAACTTTTCCAGACATTCAATTTGAGCCATTTAATGAAACATTTTAACTAAAGCATCAGGGTATAAAAGGGTGATTTACCACAGCTTATTGCTTAGTTAGAGGAGAACATTTTAAGTGCGTGCAAGTACAAGATCGAGCCTACAGTCTCTTTATACACATTGCAGTACTTAACAGCACATGCGATCTTCTCTGAGTTACGACCTAGTTACAAACGCAGACCAGTCACTATTTCCAGGACACCCATGACAGCCCCACTAAGTCTGCTCAGGGAAGGAAAGGCTTCACTCAGCTGTCACTAGTTACAGGGCTGGGTCCTTCAAGGGCAGCAGTGTCTGTGTTGGTGTCATTGCTATGCGTCACGTAGCATCTTTGGCCTGAGCAATGGAACCTCTTTCACTAAAAAAACCCCAAATGTTCAGCTAAAGACTGAGGTAATCCCTTCCCTCTCCAGCAGAGCCACTTCGCCAGCAGGGAGGTGCAAAAGGACTATCCGTTTACTCTGCAACCAAAACGTTGTTTACCTCTGAAGGAGCAACAACTCGCTATGGCTGCCCTAACGTGGCCAAAGTGCTGTGAAAACAAAACTTTGGTATAAGACTTGAACCGCAACCTGTCACCCACCATCCAGGAACCCATCAAAGGGATTTATTGTGCTCTCTTCTGTCCAGCCAGACCTGTTTGGCTGCTGAGTAAACAGCATTTTCGGGGTGGATGTAATAGCAGGAAACAGCACTCTCCTACAGCAACAGCAGTCATCTTACCAGGCATGACTGCTCCCATTGTAGGAAGGATGCATAAAGCTGGAGGAAGCTGTAGTTCACCATATCAATAAACCTGTTGACAAGCCAGCATGTTCTAGAGGAGCACAGTGTGAATGGAAATGGAGGTCGGAGTTGGTCAGGATGCTCCCCTAACAGTTTGAGTATCAGAAAGCACTGATAGTCACCGTGCTGCCATGTGGAAGCGTCACTTGCTCTATGTCAGTTATTGATCCTTCATATAGCTGCTTCTTGTGTAATTAAGTCTCTAGAGAGGATAGGGGAGAAAACTCAGGAAATGAAAAGTACCAATAGCTGCAGCTGAGGTTCTGAAGAGTTTTATGGATTCAGGATACTGGAACAAACACCACGAGCTTCCCTAGTAGAGAAATGACGTTCTTACACAAAAAAAACCCCACCTGGGAATCAGGTTATGATAGCTGCCACTTCAAAAGGAGTTATAAAAGGTAGGATTTTGTACCCCGGAGTTTAGCCTTTGGACATAGCTTTATAAATAACAAGTTCTGCTGGGGATATACTGGGTACAGTAGCCCATGGCTGGCCCTGCTCTCCCAGGCAGGGCAAAGGTGCTCTGCTCTAGCACTAACACACATTTCAGACTCTCTGAGCAAAAGTTCTAGGGCCTCTCTCAGTTTCCCACTACTGTAACTCACTTCTACTGATGAGCTTGCACTGCATCATCACCAGGCTGAAAAAGCGTGCATTTCTATCCTAAAAACCCCGCTCCTCCACACCAGTAGGCCAGTAGCACTAATAGCTGTCATTAGCTAAGAGCACTTGGAGCATCTTTATGGATCATCTGTGAGTTTGTGCGTGACATCCATACATGACATGAAGAACGGAGCTCCCTCTACCTGAAATTGTTTTTAAAAAATTTGAAAACGAAAACAACACTGGAGGGAAGCCAAATACGGGAAATACAAGTGATTAGATGACACCAACATGGCCAATCCAGTTGTCACAATTTTGAAGGACCCAGTGAACCCACAATTCTTACATTTGACATTACAAGACAGAGAAGCACTGCCGCAGGAAAAAATCTTAAATGTAGTAAGATGTCCTCAGAGTAAATGTATGAACAGCTTGATTTGTCCTGATGGATGGATAGACATTGTCACAGTTCACTTCATCTGACAGGATGAAGACTCATACATGGTACAAATTGATTCAGAAAAGAGAAGAGTGCCATGTGCTATTACTGTTACATTTGATCGTAATAATATGTACTATAAACAGATTTCAGTGCATGGCTGATCCAAGGGAAAAAGCGAAGAGAAGACCAGTGTATCTGTACAAAGCAAGAATCAAAAACTCTCCTAAGCACACTCCCCTTGATAGAAGACTTTGGAGGGTGGGAAGAATCAAGTTAAATCCTGTCCTGCTTTCCCCCTTTTGTCCTCTCCATCCACCCCATCATCGCTTCATCGCTTGGTTCTCTTAAAGGATTTGCTGAAGGCAAGGGAAGGAAGGAACTGAATCTGTGCTGCGTGTGGCTTCCTGATGTTGAATCTAAGCACTCTTACAGCTGTTAATTCTTCTTCTGCTGCCCCATTTACAGGAGAAATTCTGGTTTTGTTTATCCTGCTGTCACGCAAGGCAAGCAGGACTTTAGGATTCCTATACACTCCAGCCACTTGTCACAGTTTCACTGCCTGGACATACAGAATGTCTGCATCTCTGAGGAAGGGGAATTTAAATGAGAAGGTGTATTGCTGAAGAGTTAATGCAGTGCAGTTAACCCTTCTCTTGAATACAAGATTTTTTAAAAAAGGAAAAGACAGTGGTAATACAGAGGCCCAGGCGACATCTTTAGTTCCCTCACACACCGCGCAACACAACAGAGGTTGGACAAAACATTCCCCAAGTCCTGCAGCCAGCGACACCAGCTCACTGTTGGGATATTCTCCAGCCAGATCAGGAGAAGTGCCCAGCCTGGCACGCAGAGCCCTGTACTGCGTCCCAGGAGAGGACTCTGTCCCCTGCCCTGCCCAGCACTCGCAATGAAAGGCGATCCTGGTCCCATCAGCACCTGCCCCTTTGCCAGCAGTAGAGCAGCCTCCCATGAGGAATGGGGGGAAAAAAAGATGTATTTGTTTATGTGTGATCAGTCACTGAATTTATTATTTTTTTTCCATGAATGGCTCATTTCTTCTTGGGCACTTCCTGGCAACAAGAGCGGAGGAGAAGGGAAACAAGATACAATCCGGGTGTTAGCAAAAGTCACCCTTTGCAATCAGAAAAGCCCTAAACATCTTCCTTTTCCCTTTTCTTCCTTTTCTCTTATAAAGCAAACAATCAAACGCAATCCACCGGGGAGAGTGATTCATCATAAAATCTCTCTGTCTAATCAGCACGCCAAAGATTTTTGCCTTCTTATAATTACGTGGAGCACAGAAGTTTACAGCAGTGCTCCTTCCCAGCGTAAATGAACCGGGTGAGAAATCCCTTGGAGTCCCACAGCCCTTTATCTGATGGGCAGCCTCATTCCCTGGTCACAAAGCAGAAGTTAAAATTGGTTTCATTACTGTCAAGGGCACCCGGTCTCATACCATATTATCACACTTCTTCACACCTCCTTCTCCTCTCCTCGTCCCTGTACTGGTGGGCACAGGCACGTGCGCACTCACACACACTTAGCCCACTTTCCTTATCCCTGTGGCATGTCACCGGTGGATTTTGACAGCTATACAGGTAGAGGCTGTGAGCTGGGTATCTTTACCGAGAAAAAAATATTTAGCTGGAGCATGGCAAGCTAGAAGGCAAGGGAATTGGAAGGACATAATGAAGAGAGAGGCAGCAAATGAAAAGATGGAGTGGATAAGTAAAGAAGAAAGAGCCTTTAACAAAAATGCACAACAAATAGAGGAATGCGAAAGATTGTTTCTATGGCAATGTAAGTAAGACTGCAAAACTGCTGTCTGCAAGCAAATGTATTTAAAATGAAACATGAGGTAACTGAGGTAACAGAGTCTTTGTCACTAATGGCAAAGCGATTTAGCAGCATCAAGCCTCCAGCGTCCCCCACCCCTTCACCACCAGTTGCAACGTGAGAGCACTGCCCCAAATTTCAACGTTAGGAACCTTCTGTGGGGGGTAGTGTCTCCCCTCAGTGGTCGCAGCCAGGGACCACTGCTCGCCCAGCAAGGCTGTCCTTCCCTGCCGGCGCGTGGGCACCCAACGCAGGAAGGCACGGGGAGCAGAGCAGACAATCCTTGCGGAGAAAAGCTGCCCTTGCCCCACTCCCGCTTTGCCCCAGACCCACCCTGGAGGCCCCCAGAGCCCCCAGCCATGCAGGGGTACTGGGAGTGTCGACACGGCAGCTTCAGCCAGGCCAGTCTGCCCACCTTCCCCAACCGCTCCATCCACCACACAGGACAGGGCCAGACTGTGGGTGGGACCTGGGCTCCTCTCAGGACTGACCGATGGCCTGCTGGCTGGTGACAGATTTTTTTGGCGGGAAGGTGTGAATCTGGGGAGGGGATCTGGAAAG
>NW_009649927.1:554319-559802 GCF_000708025.1 Charadrius vociferus
CAGGGTAAAGAGGTCTCTTCACACGTAAACCAGGCTCGGTGGCTTGGTCCAGCTACACTGCCTCGAATGCTCCCTTCCCTCACAGTTTTTGGGCAATCTTAAAAAACTGAGCATTTTATACACACACCAAGCTGTGTAATGGGGTTTGCTCCTCTGTTTCCCCTGCTGCCCCCTGTTTCAGCCGGACCGCTGCCTGCAGCCTGCCAAAGGGGCCAGGGAGCCTTTTTGGAAAGGAGTGGTGTGCCAGGGCAGGCAGGGACAGGTACCTTAGCGGGCATGGGCTGGCAGCACTCAGCTAGCCCCGTTACAGACACAAGCTGCCTCCCATCTCACCACACCTGTGCCCTCAGCTCACCAGCACGCTGTTGAGCCCTCCCTTTAGCCTGCCTTAGATCGGGGACAAGAGCTCGTTAAGATCTTGAAGCTGTGTGCATATAATATACTGTAAAGCAAAACATGTTACTTTGTATATGGTAAATTAGAATTAATTTTTAGGTCAAACAGACTGAAATAAAAGCTTAGAATAGAGGGGAAATGAACTCAAATACAGCTACCTGGCTGACGAGCCTCTTCCTAATCTGCTGCAAGGAAGGTGTGATTATTAAAAAAGCAATCAGCGTTTCTTCCACACGACCTGTCTCAGAGACCTGGCTGCTCTCTCCTGGAGATGTCAAAGACCTTCCTTTCCAAACCAGGACCAGCCCCTCTGGCTCACCCCCAGCAAGCCGTCTGCATTATACCAACGTGAGAAGCAACAGGCTAAAGATGACAGGTACGCTTGACTAAATTAAATGCTGCTGAGTGGTTCTCAAGTAAAAGGCTCGCGGCAAAGCATAAGATGTAAATTGATGGGCGAAGAGATTGCCTCAGCATATGTCCTTATCAGTTTTGCTGCTAGATGCCCCTTGTTCGGCTATGTGGCGTTTCAGTTCCCTATACTCTATTATGCCCTATTTATTTTCATCTTCTGAACAGTAAAAGCTGTAACCTAGCACCTCAGGCACTGGGCTGAGGCTTTGGAGAGTTGGGTCTGGCTTGTCACTGCGCGTGCAGCCATGGCAATGCCTTTATTGAAAAAAACAGGGATAATACATCCATGCTGCAACTAAATCCCAGTTATAAGAGCCTCATATGAGGGCCTGTTGAGTGCTGAGGGCTTATGCTGCTACATGTATTGCCTTTGAATCAAACTAAGCTTTTTTTTCAATGTAAGACAGCTTATTTACTCTTAGTGCTCTTATTTGCGCTATGCCACTGCCATTTATCAAAATGCAGTTGGTGTCAGCTATATTTCTCTGCTGTCAACCTGAGCAAAACAGCAGTGAGTGAGGCTCTTTCGCTTTAATTAGCCACCTTTGCTCCCCCAAAAAAGCTTTATCTGGACATGGTTGCCACTATATTAACCAAGACGTACAGAGCCTTCCCAGTGCAGCCCCTCTCTCCGAGATGTTGCACAGGCACCACTCATGTAAAGTAATTTAATTCTGGCTGTCCCCTTCCTGCTAGTTACAGGAGTGTGCCCATGACCAGAGGTGAATTATGTATGCAAGGAAGGGAAGCCATGCTGCTGCCTGAAATGCTCTCAGTTCATGATACCTGCTTTTATTTCTCAGTGATCCAGACTCCACTTCACCTGTACTCTTCCTTCCCACCTTAAAAGGCAAAGGTACTCCCAGGCTGCTGCTCCTGTGGGCTGAAAGACACCTTTTCTGTTTACGACAAAAACACCCCAAATTCTCTCTTTTCCTCTCCCCCTTCAAGTTCAGGGTTTGTTTTGGTGGTTGGGTTGTTTTTTGTTTTATAAAAATGGTCCTTGTGGAAGCAGCCTGCCTGACAGCCCTGCTGGCTAAAATCTGCTGTTTATCCACAGAGCGGGAACGGTTTGTGCCGCCGAAGCTTTCTTATTCTCATCACCTACATGCTGCTAGTCTGCTTTGAAGAAGCACCTCTAGGGGTGAAAGCATACTTCTGTCTCTAAGCTAAATTCAATCCCTGATCTCTTTGCAGAGACTAACAACAAGGGAGACATTTGGCATGATTGATGGGAGCCAAATGAATAATTCATGGCAGATCATTTATTTTGATGAATTTTAGCCTCTTTTTCTGTTTGCAAATTGTCTGCAAGTAGCTTATGAACATCTCAAATGTATATGGGATTTGAAATTAACTGCTGGATACTTTCTGCAAATAACTCCTAGCCTGTAGATTGCTCACAAACCATTCAGCAGAAGCATTTGAAATTTCAAATTCTAGCCACGTCGATTAGCTGTGATTGCTCTCGTGAGCCAGAAGCTCATCTATGATGCTGGTGTAAATGCAGAGGAACTCCACGGATGGCGCTGGGGTACAACTCCAGGTTGACTTTGGTTTTACCAGCCTCTGAATCTGCCCAGAAAACATTTCTGTTCTGTAAGCAGGTAGGTAATATTTTAAATCAGGTGTCGTCAGTGACCAGGAGAGGAAAAAGTAAAACAAAATAATTTTATGTTTACATTTATTTACCATGAATCATAAAATTTTTTGTTCCAGTAACTCTCCTTGCCAGTAAACACCCATATCTTTAATGTGCCTGGCTATCAGTCAGAAACCTGTCATTTCCTACCTGACGCATTCCTGTGAGTTACCATGACATTCCTGCTTCTAGAAATCCATTAAATGAGTTTAGTAAAGTAAATGCAGGACCAGACTCGTCATCAGACTGTCTCTGCTCCATGCCAGCGTCACTCCATTGAAGTCAGTGGCATAAAACCAGTGGGATACAACAGAGGGAAGTAACTTGTTTTAATATTTTAACGACACTGTTTTTAGTAAAGAAGACCAAGAGAGGGCTTTAGGTGATGGGATGCTATTTTTGAGAAACAGAAGAGGGATGTCATCTTGGACTGGGTAAAACTGGATAAATGCCCATTTAGTGAATGCTTAAGCGATATTCATCTGAGCCCGGTGGCCCTTCTGCTCAATTACTGCTGGCTTTTTCTAGGGACCACCATGTCTAATTTACAGCAGGCCTTAAATGGCCAAGCAGCTGGCAGAGCCTGTCACAGCCTGTCACGCTACTTGCGTGGGGTACATCTGAACAAATGCCCCAGCAGTGAAAGACCAAGTCACCGGCCCCCAGACCTGCAGTTGTCAGCTAAGCGGGCAGATAAGACTCTGTCTTAACTTAAAGCTGAAAATCTGACTGGAAAATCCTCTCAGATCAGGTTCTCTGGCTTCAGCAAGACCCCAGCTACTCAAAAGTCAAGACACACTATTGCAAACATCGAGACACAACTCGTCCGAGCTCTGAGTGACAGCTGGATATTGGTTTTCTCCAAACTACTCTGGCTGCAAACAACCCACAGCACAGCGAGGGAAACAGGGAACTCTTCATCGACGTGAACTAGCAGCTGATGCTGCTCCTTCTTTACCTTTCCACACCTCTGCCCCTGAAAACCCCAATATCAGACCTGCCACCAGCCTCCCCGTGCTTTTTTCCATTTGCCACGGCCATGCTTCGCCAGGCCTGCTGCATCATACTTGTTTTCTCACTCCAGTCCTATTGCATCAGAAACCCCGGGACAGAGGAGGAAGCAGGATGACAAACACGAGCATCCCTCGCTGCAACGCTAATGGAGGCGGAGGAAAGTGCCGTGCCAGGGTGGGGGGTGGCATTTCCTCGGGGCAGAGCGTAAATTGTGTGGCACTACCAGCCCACCCCACATTTGTGTCAGCCTTTTGCTGAAATGCTTGTAAGCCTGTCATTGCTGAAGTCTTTTTGGCAGCCGAGTCTTTAAATATAGACTCTAATCGCAACTGCACATGTTGTACAATCAGCCTAAAAACTGATTAACTTTTATATAAGCTTATGTTCAAGGGGCAATTCAAGATGTGGGAGCTGGCACCAGCTCAGGGTCTGAGTCTGTGTCTCTTTCCCATGAATCCCATAAAAACTGTGTATGGCCCACTAAAAGAGAATTTCCAATTATATATAATTGGAAATTAAGAGGAAGAACCATGGAACAGCCTTCATAAATTCGGTGGACCATCAGGCTATATTACATATACATATACGTATAATCCAATGGAATGAACTGCTGTGAAAATGCTTATTTTACTGAAGAGTCTTCACATGTTTTATTATTCAGCAGTTTTATTTCATCAACAGGGGGTTTTTCATTTCATTTTGAGAAAAGTGCAGGAGGGAAACATAAACCACTCCAGCTCACATCGGCTCTGGAAGGAGAGAGATGGTGTGGGAGAAGGAGGTATTTGTCAGTGTACGTATCCAAACCCACCACTGAGGTACTCTGTGAGTTCAGTTCAAACACATTATGGTAGATGTCCACAACATAGCTAATGTCATTCGGGACAGCTGTCATAGTTGATCTACAGCAAGGTCTACAGCTGAGGTCCAGCAAAAAAAATTCCACCTCAGAAACTGAATTCCAGAGAAGTCTACACCTTTGCTTGAAAGAATCAGTACTGACCATGCTGGGAGGCACGGAGTTAGACTCAATGGCCCTTTTATCTCTTCTGGTCCTTTAATTGCACCCCATGAGTTTCTGAGAAACTGGACATTATTTTCCATGCAATCCTCCCTACAAAAATAATCCCTTTATTGGTCTGTACTCCCTACCAGTCAGATTTCATATCCCAAGTCCCCAGTGCTTCTCACTGACTCCTTGTGCACCGAAAGCACACTGTAAAGCAGCTAGTGTTTGAACAGCTGCCAGGAAGCGTTCCTACTCACGGGGCTACTGGCTTGCTTTCCCAGGCAGTGGGTGCTTCATCTTTAAAATCAATCTGATGCATTGGCACAAGCCCAGAGAGTGTTAGTCCATCTGCTGCCTAACTCTCCCAGTTTGTTTGCAGAGGCTTGCCATCAGCTGTTCAAATCCCTCTTTTTTCCCCCTCCAAGGAATTTCCTCTTTTTTCCTCCCCTAGCCTTCCAGGATCCCAATAATCCCCACTTTACTTTTTCTAACTTAATCAGCCTCCAGAAAGCCATGGAAAGAAGCTTAGGAGCACACAGTGCAATTAACACTACTTCTCATTTAGCTGGCACGGCCAGCACTGTACAATGGGGTAGGTGAGGCGGGAGAAGCTCAAGTTTCCGAGACAGTGTTTGGCACAGTCAGTCCCCGAGCCGAACACCATTTCTCTGTGGGGCTAGAGAATGAGATTCTACTTCCCACGCTTTCCTCCTGCCTGTTGCGGTCAACAGCAGACTGCAGATCACTCCTGGTAAGAGACCAGTAGAAGACCCCACCAGTCACCTGCTGCCTGGTGGTGGTCTCAGCCAAACTCCCACTGCTTTGGTACTTGTAATCAGAAGTACAGCTAGTGCAGTGAGCAAGGAGGTTGGGAACTATGGGAAAGATAACGCCGCTGGTGGCCGCAACAACTTGTTCTGTGGCTGCTAGCGGGCAGTCTGAGGCGATGTGATTTTCACAGCCCAGTGAGTGCCTGGAGTCCCCTGGAGAGGGGCTTGCCAGGCCTCA
>NW_009649927.1:559900-587635 GCF_000708025.1 Charadrius vociferus
GCGATTGGATTTTCACAGCCCAGTGAGTGCCTGGAGTCCCCTGGAGAGGGGCTTGCCAAGCCTCAGCCCTCTGCAACGGGTGTTAATCTGAATGACAGATTCAGTGCTAAGCCTGCCCCAACAACGTCTAGAGGGGGATCCCATCCACTGTGTAACACCTCGCTGAACTCAGCTGTCTGCTAGAAGAACAGGGCTCTCCGCCACACTTCACACTCTATCTCCATCCCTACCCTCCTCACTACCTTCTGAAGGCCTTATGTAGGGAGGAGACCCTGTCCCAGCCAGGTAAGACTTGGGGCTATTCAATCTCTTGTGTGAAGCCTCAGCTAGCTGCAGGAGCAGGATGCACCTCATGCGTGGCCTGGCTTGCTCCTGCCTGACCCCCACAATAATCCTCTGGGAAGAGCAGCAGCTGATCCATCCTCCTCTTCTCAGTGCAGAGCAGAGGTGAACACCAGCATGGACAGACACTGCCCATGACCCCACGGGAGAGTCACTTGAGGATGGCACCATTTTCCCTTTAGGGCTTCCCTGGGTTACCGAATACCTCCCCTGGGACAGGAGGAGAGATGGAGTAGGCTTTACCAGCACCCAGTTTCTCTCTCTCCCCCCTCTCGTGCTTGTGGCCGTGCTGTGTGACACAGTGCTTTGGTCCTGACTTGCAGTGCTCCGGCTGCTCCAGCCCTGAACAAAGACGGCCATTCAGCCCAGACCGCGCCGTGGTGTCATGCTACAGATGAACATCTACCATTGTTGCCAGCACTGCAGCCCAGAGAAATTAAATGCAAATTGTCTTTGTTCCCAAGCACAGACCCCCGTTTCTTCAGCCCCAGCAGCCTAACAAACACCCTCTGTGCTCCCCATTTGTTCTCCGCACATCACCTGCTTGTCCGCTAATACCCGACTAGGCTGAGGGATTTAGCCTTGGGTGCAGCCTGCTCGTGTGCAACAGCATACAGATACTCTTTCAGGGCTGTAGCTACACATATATCTTGTACGGTGGGATGTGTTTCAAAATAAAAACATCAAAGATCAGCCAGTGGGTCAGCGGGCAACACAGCTGAAATGCAGCAGGTTTCCTGCTCACGAGGGAAAGGCATCACGGCTTCGAAGCCTGGCCATCCACAACTCCTCCACAGCTGGGGCAACAGCAATGCCGTGCCTCCAGACCTTGGTGCAAGAATTCCTACTTCTCCTGCCATTGTCCCTTGTATCCAGGAACAGGAAGACAAAACTGAGCCAATGAAAGTCAGGCTTGAGATCAAAGAAAAATTTCCATGACATTAATCTTTAAAGGTAGGAAATAACTTCCTGAGGATACTGAGAAAGCTCCATTGTTTGGAGTGCTTAATCCTATGACAGAAGAAAACAAACAGCATGAAAAAAACACAACTTTTTGACAGTACAGGTGACACACCATATAATTTAATGAGTTTGGTTTGCCAAGACACTTCTAATGTACCTGAGGCACCCATCCTGTAAGGTCCCTGAATATACAAATCCCTGCACCCCCCCAGAGCTCCACTATGACCCACTGGATTTCCTGCAAACGCAGTCTGAACCCCTGCCTGCTGCAGCTCTGCCTCCTTCTTGTGGGTGGATCACAAACACTACTGAGAGAATTCAGTCTCGTGATAACAAAAATGGGCCCCTCAGCTCACAGTTCAGGTACTTGAATAGTTGCCACAGCTCAAGAAGACACTGCTTATCTGCTGAGCTGCAGTGGCAGGCTGCATACGCACTTAGCCTATCACAAAAGTGAGATAAAAATGTATTTGCTTAAATCTTTTTCATTGCGGCTTACGCAAATACGCTTTACCTCATGTTTGGTCACAGTGCACTTGCCTGCCTGAGCCTCCAGCTCACAGCAGGTTGTGCTTGGAGATCCTCAAATCCCAGGTTCAAGCCTAGATGATGATGATGGTTGCCTAAGGCCATGATGTTCTGTCAACACAGGACACAAGATCTGCACAGAGCTGACAGCGAGACTAAGGTTTGAATTTTGTACCAGGCTTATCGCCATGGTATCTGATCAGTTCTGTCCCCTATCAGCCATCTCTTACCTCTGTAAAGCAACAACATTCAGGTCACCAGCTTTGCAATTTGTGAGCAATGAGGCAGACAAATCTCTGATTTAGAATAGATGAGCCTCTAATTGGCTGATGCATAAAATGAGAAGCTTTATTTAAAATAACCAAATATGGGTTTTCCCCCACATTTAGAGATTTTCATCATCTGCACATTAGCTCACGAGCTTCCTCGAACACACACAGATATTCGTTCTCCCAACACACAGAGGGAAAACTCCATTTCCATGAGTCAGTTCCTGGTAGAGAGCAGGGAGAGCTGGATAGTCCTCTGCCAAGAGGAAATGATTAAAGCCACAAATCAGCCAAAACCATATGGCAACAAAATGCTGGGGTTCCCCCCCCGCTCCCCGTAAGGGCGGGGCAGGGCTCTTGCAGATGTTGAGAGTCTTTCCTTGGCCCACAAAATGCAGATCAGTCCATTTGATCAATTCTTAGCTGCGGAAATACCCAACGTAAGACAGGAGGAACCAAAGGATGCACACAGTAGCATGGCTTTGTGCAGACAGCATGTAAAAGAAAAGCAGTCATCAGGCTGACAAGTGGCAGGGCTTATGATTTTCACGCTGTTGCAGAAGACCCCTGGAAACTGCTGTCAGCAGAATCAGAGAAAGAGAAGTCATTTCAGAAGACGTGCATTGAAAATGAGGGTTGAAAAGAGTTGAAACATTTAGAGCAGGTGAAACTGCTCAGTGGTCTGCTCTAGAGGCTGGCTTTCCCCTCAAGTGGTTGTACGCACCACGTTCATTTCTGAGACCAGTGCAACATCTCAGAAGCCTGAGAGTTATGGACGTAGCTACCACATCTGGCCGGGGGAATGTTTCACACTCAGTACTGAGCTGCAGCTTTGCTTTTCTTTAACAGTCACAATAATAGCTTGCCTTTCTGGAACCTAAAGAATGTTGTACAGCAGGCAAAAATTATTTCTGTAACCATTACGCAAACAGAGGAAGTGCGGGAAGGGGTGAAATACTGCAGATGCTGGGATACAGCACTTAGCAAGGAGGATAAGCAGCTTGACAGAGGTAACCCTGCCCAGCAGCGAGGATTAGAACCTGGGTAAGATGAAGGCTCATGATCCTAGGTATGCACAGAAACGGTGCGTAAAGCCACCTCAACCTGTGATCAGTCAAAGAGAGGTGGAAGATATTACCTTATACAAAGGCTACAACACAAGGAGACCCTACTTTCCACATCCCGGCTCATGCTGCCGTTGCTAACAGGCCACAGCTGTGTAGGGCTCATGTCCAGTGCCAAACACCTGGACAGGGAAGAGTAGCACATCCTGTGGGAATCCAAACCACCCGCACTGTAACACATACCACGTAGCCTTCAAGACCTGCTTTTTAAAGCTCTGGAGATCCACCACTCCAGCTAACATCTGTCAGCTGCAAGAAATTAGTCTCATTGTGGCATTGCTCACCTGCAGTCTACTTTGGCTCCAAAGGAAAAGGAAGAATGGGCTACCACAGCAGTGCTTTTTTGTTTTAACCTGTCCCGTTGCACCCTGTAATTCCCATCCCAGCTGTCTCTTGTAATAATAAAATAAACACATTCTTGAAGTACTATAAATAGAAACAGCAGGGCAGACCTTGCTTTGAACTGAGTTGCACTGGGGATTTCTACCTTGCTGTCTTCCCGCATGTTTTCCACTTGAATGTTTCCTACTGGCTTTGCAACAACACCCTGAAACAAACTTGCATCTGAA
Source organism: Charadrius vociferus (assembly GCF_000708025.1). NCBI lineage: Eukaryota > Metazoa > Chordata > Aves > Charadriiformes > Charadriidae > Charadrius > Charadrius vociferus. The sequence goes on from NW_009649927.1 coordinate 563,696, forward strand.
CTTGTGAATGTTTCACTTCAAGATTGTCCCAAAAGGATGGACTCCCAACATTTTTGGTTCCTAAACAACAGGGTGTTGTCATTGCACCTGAAAGTAATGCAGCCTTGGGGGTTCATCTTCTTCCCATTCACTGAATCAGGATGAAAGCTCAGTTCCGACTACCGAGAGGAAACTGCATCACAAGCCCTGCAACCACAAACTTCACTCCAGTCCAGTCCAGTTTCACTCCCTCCTTTCTCTCTCTTGCTGCAGAGCCTGAACAACTCCCATGCTGCCATAAGAAAGAGAATCTTTTCTTGGTCTGAAGCCCAAGACAATGTTTTAAAGCCAAGGCATGTCTGCTTTGCCATCAGAGATATGACTGCAGTGCTTCTGGCTGTGCTTTGGCCAGCAAGGCAGGTGTGGTGGCAGTACCTGTGGTGCCAGGGTAATAAGGGCTAAAGGGAAGACAGCATCCTCACCCAAGGCGGGTAGTAGCCAGGACTGAAGCCTGACTTTTGAGCTTTGGCTCTTGTGGGACACCAGCTGAGAGCTAGTTTGCCCGCTGGTGCTGTGGGCACCTCCATCTGTAGCACAGCCATACAGCTGGGCAGGGTGGAAGGTTCGGGATGGGGCTGAGCTCCACCCTGAGTGTGCAGGACCAGCAGTGCCCGAGACTTCAAGGGCAACTTGGTCAGACTTAGCTGCTTCCCTTTCAGGTACTATCTTGAGTTTCACCAGCCATGTTTGTCCTGCCTGGGTGCCGAAGACCACTGCCCCGCGGCAGGGACCAGAGAGAGCAGAGGTGTGTTGGCTTCTCAGCAACTCGGTATGTTATTTTAAACTGTCCTCCCCAGTGGTTTGGGGTAATGGATGAGGCTCAGAGCTGCAGGGTCTGAGGTGAGACCACAGCTCTGCTCCACTGGTGCTGCCGTGGGGAAAGTAACCTCCAACAGGGTGCAGTGGTGTTGATAAGGCCCTACACAGCTTCAGTCAAACCAGCTGAAGCTCCTCCACCCGAGGGCTGTAAGAAGTGACTGCCAGTGGTGGCGGTGGGCGCTGCTCCTGTTGCAGCAAATCAACTCTGGTCACTTCTCAGTGCACACGCTCATCTCCCCCGCTCCCTTTGCAGCCTGCAGGCAGTCCGGGGCAAACTCTACACAGACAAAGGTGTCAAGGGGAAGAGATGAGCTCCTCTGACAACCAGGCAGGTGGTTAAGAAGGATCCTTCCATTCCTATGACACTGTCCTGTCACAAACACTTCTATTTTCAGTCAAGGTTTTCTTCCTTCAATATTTCAGACTAGGTTAGCTTTTTTAGTAAAAGAGGATGCTGACAAATATCTTCCTGGTCTGACAGAGTTTGAACAAAGCTGTGGGAGTGTCAAGTCCACATTAGCTGAAAGAATTCTTACCAAAAAAAAAGAAGTATTTACTCCATTTTGCAAGCCACTTTTCATCAAAGTGGCACAAGCAGGCTACTTGAACTTTACATTCAGAATTAAGAGACATAAGAACAGGACTGATTCCCCATGTTTAATCAAATCTACATTTCAGACTCATAGCATTTATCCTGTATGCCATTAGCTGCAACAGTTTACTCCCTTACTGCTGTATGGAGCTCAGTAACTATTTGCAACTTACTGCAAATGTGCATTGCTGGAGAACAGCTCCCAGCTATGTTGGGTTTTTTTGTTACAACCTCCTCCACTGCATTAAAGAGCCCTCCCAATACCTGGTCTGTTGCTCTGCAGAAGTATTTGCATACCAGAATTGAAAAGCCACCTCTCAATATCCTTTCTGAAGGCTACAGTTCATATGCAGTGGTTGGCTTCACAGCTTAAAAAAAAAAAAAAATCTTTGCAAGTCCTGGTCTGTTGCTCTGCAGAAGTATTTGCATACCAGAATTGAAAAGCCACCTCTCAATATCCTTTCTGAAGGCTACAGTTCATATGCAGTGGTTGGCTTCACAGCTTAAAAAAAAAATAAAAATCTTTGCAAGTTTAACCAATAAAATATTAATAGATTTTATTATAATTAACATTATTGGTATTACTCTCATCGTTGTTTTTCTTGGTGTTGATGTTGGTTTAATAGCACTGCTGAGAAGCTCTACTTGAAGCATGAATAGAATACAACTCCTGCCCTGAAGAGCTTAATGTCAAAAATTTGGCTTTGTGGAAGACATGTTGCAACTACCCACAGGTTATTGGGCTCACTACAGCAGTAACTATATCAAGCTCAATGGACTGTGATGTGATACACAAGAGTTCTGGTCAGATGATCTAGTAGTCCCTTCTGGTCTTAAGCTTGTGAATCTAAATAAACAAGACAGGAGGAAGACCGAGGTGAAACCACTTAGCAAGTGGCAGCGCACTGCCTAAGATGCAAATCACTAAATTCACAGTGCAGCATCCCAGCCACTGAGTCTGAGAGCTTTTGGGGGGGCATGTCCTCATTCCAAGCAAACATTTTATGTCTTTCCACCAACACCTACCATAAAAGTAGGAGCAAAACAGCATACACATGGTAACATACATAGCCCGCGTATTTGCGTGTGCTTTGAGGGCACAACAGACAATGGTTGAGGGGTAAAGATGGAAAAAGAAAGCGAGATTTCATTTGTTTTAGTATAAAGTTTTCAATGCCTTAAACCCCCTGACATAGTCTTTCACGACCTTCTTCCACCTCCTGGGTCCTGCAACTCACCCCCTGTGAAATACCCTGCTAGATTATACTGGTTCTCATAAAAACACCTAAGACTTTGTAAGCATATGTAAAAGTCAAACTTTCATATAGGCTTTCTTCACCTTGCAATTGCAAGCTCTTTTCATGCTCTCCTTTCCTTCAGGTCCCAGTCATCCATGACCTCCTTTTTTTTGCATTTGCGTGTGCTAGCATAAATGTTGCATAGATGTGCAATTACAGGTAGGTTCGGGGTGAGAGAAGCAACAAAGGCTGTGCAGCTGCTAGCTGGGAGTTGCAGAGGTAGGTGGAGTTATACCTAGAATGAAATTGCTCCTCTCCTTTCATAGTGCAGCTTTATTTACCTCGGTCTCTTGTTCTTCTCATCATTCCTGTTCCCTTTCATGTCTCTGCTATTAAAGTTATTAGGAAAATTATTCATTCAATTGCTTGTAGGAGCTGCCCAAAGATAAATACATTCAGCTTAATAAACCTCGTTAGCAGGAAGGAAGGGGAGAATGCCTAATTAATGTATTAATGATTATAATGCACTTTGAAGATGAAAAGTGCCGTGAGCTCTAAGGGCACGTTTCTGCCCTCCGACGTCTCTAGGAATCGTGTGCAGAAGCTAATCCAAAACGTTACCGCTACTACAGTGTGGCAGGGGAAAAGATGCACGTACCACAACTCCTCCTCCATACCCTGGACCTGCATGTAGAAGTTAATCCATCTTTCAGATACCGCCTGTGTTAAGACAACACAGCTACATATTCTCCTCCAAAAACAGGAATGAAGGGGTGCCAGGAAGAACCATTTAATGCAGTTCCTTCACGCTCTGTGGATACACTGCCCAGCTATAATCCATTACGCTTACCTAGAAAGAACAAACTGGAACTTCACACCTTGGAAGTTAAATGCTACCATTTCTTACCACTCACACTAATGGGTTTTCCCAACTCTTAGTATGCTAAGAGTCTCCCCTCAAATAAGAGCTGCTGGGATGGTCCCCTTGCTAACAGACGGGATGCAACAGGTCTGCTGATGCTTTTAGAGAACTAGCAGCTTAGGGCAGGAGTGCAGCCAGAAATACCTTGACAGATGATAATCCCTAGCTGTTGCAGGGAAAGGGCACGTGGGTCAAAGGAGATTTCCAGCTGGTGAAGTTTCCATGGCTCAGGAACAAAAGTATTTCTCCTCTCCAGGTTTCTCCTCATCCAGCACAGGCTGAGATCTGAAGAACAGATTTGCCGCTTGCTGCAGTAAGAAATCTGCCTTTACAGCAAGGGAAAATAAGTTGCTTAGAAAGTCTCTTAGATGTCACTGCATAAACAAAATCCGAGCTGCTAATAACAGGTTTCTTAGACACACATTTCCTTTGCATGTGGTACCAGGAGGCACCTACTCTAGGCCCTCATTATTATGGGCTTAGGTTATGAAAACTTTAATGAACATACTTTAAAACATCGGTCTGAAGAGATCAGGTACTAGCAGCTTACATTTGCCTAGCTGTCTCCTGAAAACACTGAGCAGTCTCAACAAACCCTGGAAAATAAAGTAAAATGCACACTAAAACAATAGCAAGTTTCACACACATCTGGTGGCAGGACAAAAGGGACAGAAATTGTGCTGTCAGTCTACATATTTTCTGGTTATCACTTGAGATATTGTGAACAAACCGAATAATGCTGTTACCGCTCCCCTCTGTAACATTAAAAAAAAAATAATCTCAGTGCACCCAGGTACCCGCAGAGCATTAAACATTCTGCAAACCTCACGAATCCCCTACGGGGAAGACTCAAGCCTGCGTCAGAGGCCAAAGAAGGGAAAGCCTCAGCAAGCGAAGCACACAGGTGACGTGCAGCAGATGCAGGAACAAAGCCCCACCAAAGCCCCGAGCTTCACTCCCAGCCGTGGGTGCTCAGAGTCAACTGCATCCCTGTGCCTCCTGAAGAGGAACAAGCGGCAGCCCCTTGCGCTCGGACAGACCAGCCGTGCTCAAGTGGACACGTTTTTTCACCAGGCTAAAATCAGCGTCTGTTTGTTCTAGTGTCGCTTGTCAAGTGATAAGCACGGACGGCTACTTCCCCTTCAGGGGATTACGGGCTGACAATTACTGACTGGATGAAGAGTAATAAATGAGCCTTCCCTCCATGAGTTAATACACTGGCTGATAAAGCTGAGGCTTTGTTTGCGCAGGCCATGGAATTTACCAGTTGATCAGTTGATCAAATTGTCTTTTATGGATTTGTCTGTTTGTGCCTCAGCGTGAAAATTTTATTTTTTTGTAACGTGGTGGTTTACTTTTCCTTCCTTTTCCTGGCGTATTAACAAAACCCAAACCCAACAATACTATTCCCTGAGGTTACTGAAGGTAACTCCCACACGCTGCTCTAAAACTGGCATGAAAAACTACACACAAATCAATCATTTCTCCCCGCAATGTTGTTTCTTCTCCCACCCACAGTCTCTCATACCTGACAGTGTGTAAAGACAGCGAGTGCCCGCTCACAGTTCACACTGCTGCACACATGGAGGACCCAAAGAAGTTTCTAGGCGCTCATAGTACATCAAATAAAGCAATGGATGTTTAAGATGCACTGAAAACCAGGAACAGCCTGGTTTGCAAAGCTGCTCTGCTTTCAGCCACCGGGACCTTCTTTCCTTCTTGTAAGCTGCTGATTCCTACCCAAAATCAGACCATTAACAAAGTCATCTCATCAGCAAAGAGCCCTGACAATAATCTGACTGCACCCCAGACCTCCTTTCCTGCTCTTTTTCTTCTCTCCTTTCCCACAGCAGAAGCAGCCCATGGTCCTCCTCTTTAGGACAGCAATGTTCGGCTTTGTGCACATCCCCGAGAAGCCCCACCAGAGCTCTGTGAAAGCCTGCAGAACCAATCGCTCAAGTGCAGGCTGTAGAAATAAAAGCAGGGGTACCTGAACCTAACAGAAAACTCAGCTGCTGAAGGAATTAACAGGGGACATGTTCCTGATTTCCCCCTCCTTTTATTCTTTGCTTGCTTTCCAAATCCTTTCCACCAGCTATCAGCAGAAAGACCCCTGTCCTCTGTTTGTGGAGAAGAGCATTATGACGGCTTCCCTGCTGGAAAAAGAGGGCCCAGGCTCTGTGGCAACCTCCACAAGAAGATATCTAGTTCAGAGCAGATCATCTGTAGAACTTCTCCCTTCAAGAAGCAATTCTGAATCCAACTTCTACAAAAAGTAATCAAACCAATGCCAGTTACTTTGGGGCAGCGGTTGGTCTCCACTAATCTTAAAAGCCCCAGAACTACTTGTCAGAGCAAGGCTTTTCTGACACAACTCTACCTAGGAAGGACCAAGCAGCCACTGCTGGAAAGTCCTTGCAGGCCTGTATCTCTTGCCACTCAAGGCTTGCATTAAAAGATGCCCACAAAAGACAAAATGGATTTTGCCATTTTCATTTGTTACCATCTTTAGAAAGAGGTACAAAAACATCAGCGTCCTTCTTCAGGAGGAAAGGGATAGCGACACAGCTCAGGCAGTTGGAATACCTTTAGTTATTCTTCCCAAATTCTCCGAAGAACTGTCAAGGGGCTTGCTAGAGGGCTCTCCTAGACTAAAAGCTCTGAGAAGGTCACAGGGACACACTTACTTTCACAAATTTTCCACGCTTTAAAGTCACACACACCCACCCCAACCCTTTCATCCTTTAAAAAAAGTATGTGAATACAAATCAGTACCACCCCACAGCAAGGCAGGTTTCACTTCCACTTGCCTGTGACATAAATTTTACAGGATAGATACAATAACAGGAGCTTCTTCCTTTTTGGAAACTTAAACCATTTGCAGAATATTTCACTGATTATACAGCTGTAAGTATCAGCACTGCCAACAATGATACAACCACGCTTTTGTGTTTCTTATTGAAAAAAATCAAGCAGTCATTTCGCTGAAAAAAAAACTAGGGAAAAAAAAATCCTTTCTCCATGCTTGCAAACACTGTTTTGGACACAAGTGCAGTTCTCCACCTCAAGGCAAGTGTTCTTAAAAGTCTGTAACACAGAGAGATTACAGAATCCCAGCATAGCTATTATCATAAAATCATAGAAGATCAGGTTGGAAGGGACCTCAGGGATCATCTGGTCCAACCTTTCTTGGCAAAAGCACAGTATAGACCAGATGGCCTAGCACCCTTTCCAGGTGAGTCTTATAAGTGCCCAGTGTTGGGGAACCCACCCCTTCCCTGGGGAGATTATTCCAATGGCTGACTGTTCTCATTGTGAAAAATTTTCCTCTTTTGTCCAACTGGAATTTCCCTAGGAGTAACTTGTACTCATTACCCTTTGTCTGCTACTCACGTGACTGCTTGTAAAAAGGGAGACTCCATCTTCTTTGTAGCCATCCTTTAAATACTGGAACATGGTGATAACGTCTCCCCTAAGCCTTCTTTTCTCAAGGCTGAACAAACCCAATTCTGTGAGCCTCATGTGGCAGGCCTCCCAGTCCTCTGATCATCTCTGTGGCCCTTCTCTGGACCCTCTCCAGCCTGTCCACATCCTTTTGTTCAACAGGGACCAAAACGGAACACAGTATCCCAGGTGTGACCTGACAAGCGCTGAGTAGAGCGGGATAATGACTTCTTTATCTCTGCTGGTGATGCCCTTGTCGATGCAACCCAGCATCCTGTCAGCTTTCTTAGCCGCTGCAGCACACTCCTATCGAGGTTGCTCTCCACCATGACCCCCAGGGCCCTTTCCACAGTGCTGCTCCCCAGCCAGGTAGATCCCACCCTGTGCTGCACTCCTGGATTATGTTTTTCTTACATTTGTCTTTGTTGAACTTCATACGGTTCTTGTTAGCCCACTCTTCCAGCCTATCCAGGTCTTCCTGTAGGGTGGCTCTCCCTTCTTAAGTGTCCGTCCACTTCTCCACTCAGTTTGGTATCATCAGCAAACTATTATCACTGTAGACATTTAATGGTTCAGTAATAATGATATAGGAATCTCTCAAAGTACTCCTTTATTCACGCTATTATGTTTGAACCCATAAAGAAAGCTTTGGAAGGAACCTTCTGTTATCCAGCAGCCCCGGCTCCACACCAAGAAGCAAACAAATAGGAAGTTACTCATCCATTTTAAACTTGAAGGAACGTACTTGGTCTTCCCACAGCAGTCTTAGTCTTACTTAGTCTTCTCCCAGCAGGTAAGAACACAAAAAATAATGCCTTTCTAAACTAGCAAAATAATTTCTACCATCTCATACCATCATCTTTTTTGACATTTCTATCCACCATAGCAAGATAAATCAAGTATCAAGCCCCAACCCCAGATAAGTAGAAAAATCAGCTAATTTTCACAGCAGCTACACAAAACCAAGGGATAAATCAAATCAACCCGACCTTTGCCAGTCATGACTGTTCTTCTTGCCCATCCTGTCTCTTACTTTTTATTTGAGCTGGTTTTGGCACAGCAGACTTGGGCACTGCCCGGGCATGAATAACTAACAGCCCACCCAGAGCCACTGGCTGAGCCTGTGGCACAGCCAGCAGGACCCTGATAGCCCATCCTGCGAGCTGTGCCTACTAACGGCATTTCTGTCAGTGCAGCAGCATCGAGAGGAGCCCTCAGAAGAGATGTGCTGCATGAGATGTGCTGCATCAACAGTTGGAAATCTGGCCAAGACTAAGCTTTGCAGAAGCCTCTAAGGATTGTGCTTGTAGGTTCACTCACACGAAGCTAACACTCCAGTGAAACAGAGGCCGCAATCCCGTCCTTTAGCCCTGAGATGGTGCTTCTTCCATACCCTTTACCTTCCTGGTGCTCAGAGCTCATGAACTAACCCAGCCTAGGAGAAAGGACTCCAAAACCGTGATTTCAGATGGTGCTTTTGTACGCTTGCAGGATGGCTCCATCGTGTGACAAAAGAGGAACACTGCACCCACATGGGAATGTACATAATGAAACAAAGCCTGCTTTCTCAGCAGGTGGTCCTCTGCCAGTGACTTAATTTATTCTAGCTAAAAAAACCCAGAGCAGTTCTTGGACAAAGACCTAGGATTAGCAAGTGAAATACAGCCTTCTGTTTAACCCCTTTGTAGCTGCTACACAGAAATGCTGCTTTGTGTTTCAGAACGCCACTGCTTAGCCTGGAGGAGGAGGGCTGTGGGACAAGTGGCAGTTGCATAGCATATTTGAAATAAAGATTTAATTGTGGCAGGGTTTCAGTTTTTCTCTTATTCAAGTACTGTGTCCTTCTTATAGCAGGAATTTGTTATTTCTCTCACCCCTGTCCACATAAGTCAGCTACACATTTTCTTTTCCAGCCAAGTTAAAATTGGTAACACTTTAAAAGTTAATATTAATGAAGAAAACAGATATCAACTCAAGTAGTTTACCTCCTTTAAAGCGATGAGCAAGATGTTATCTACTTTGTGGTCTACACCCAGAGGGTTTTGGGCTGTGTGTGGCTTGCGACCATATAGTTTCATCAGGAGAGCCTTCACACTTACACGCCAGAGATGCTAACTCACTTCCTTCCTCCCCTGCTCCAAATGTAGCTCTCCTTTTTTCACTGTTCTTTCCAGATCTTCTCCCAATACCTATAACCCTCCTTCGTTTTAGTGGCATATTAACTGTCTTCACCCTGGAGACCTCCCTCCCTTTGGTGCCCATTTGGCTGTACCCAGCTCACACATTTCCCTTCTGGGACCTACCGGGCACTTCAGTGTCACACAGCCTGGTGGGGCGGCAGGAATTGCCCTTCCCAGTGCTGGCCCACATCAGCTTTTCACCTTTGCAATAATATACAGAAAATGCACAGTGATGTATAGGGTGTTGCTTTGTAGCAGCCCATATGGTGCTGCGCTTTGCCTTTGTGGCTAGAACAGTGTAGATAACGCATCACTATGATGGCTACTTCTGAACAGCGCCTGCGCGGCATCAAAACTTTCTCTCCAAACTTCTTGTTTGACATGAGGAGGATCATCTCCAGTCCAAAGGATGAAGTTTAGCCCGCACAAGAGGCTCCACATGGCAAAGACGGAAGAGGTGAGCAGGCACCAGTGTGAGTTGCAGAGGTAGCTGCCCCAGGGCCAGGGCAGGCACTGTCCAGGAGCCACCTACAGGCCAGGGACCTGACACCACATCCTAGTCACGGTCCCAGTGGAGGTCTGTGATGTGCCATAAGTGCCCTGCCAGAGCCAGAGCCAGTGGGGCAGTGCAGGAGGAGCAGGAAGGGCTTTATGTCAGACAGCAGCTGCTATGCCATACCCCTGCCCTGCCCACCCTGAGGTCCAGCTCCACCTGCCACGGCTCCCCCACAGCCCTGCTCACCTCCCTTGTCTGTGCCATGTGGAGTCTCCTGCCTCAGCCAAACTTCATCCTTTGGACCTTGCTATGAGGCAGACGAACCCACTAAAAGTGGTAAGCCACATTCCAGTCTTCCTCTGCCCACCCCCTATCTGTACATCAAAGCAGATAATCATGTGAGAGCATTGAGTTCTTACTACTAACTGCACGCACATGTGAAGATAGTTTTACCACCTGCATAGAAGTTTGGATCTTTAGTCTCTACTGTTTTCAACAAAATAAACTTCTGGCGTTTAGCAAATGAAAGGAGCTACTTGATAAAGCTTCTTACAAGCTTTATCATGCTCAAATATGATTAATTTACCATAGCTTATTAAATTACTGTCAGCAGAGTTGCAATAAGTCCAGGGCTTGCTCTTAACCTAGAGAGAATGCAAAGCACCAAGGCTCAGCTTAGACCAAAGAGGTCTCAGCTAGGTCTTGGTACTTAGCATTTGTCACAAGATGAAAATGTACACTGAGAGTGACCACAGCCCAGATGACTAAGTGTAATTGCTTAATGACAGTAAATCGACCAGCGCGCTAAGTAGTCAGACTTTTTGATTATCATGAGATCACAGGATAATTCAGTTGGGAAGGAAATTCAATAGGTCAGACTGGGTTGCCCAGGGCTGGACTCAAGAGCAAAACCAAGCAAGCAAAGAGATACAAAATTTCAGGTTTTTTACTGTATTTCCACAGTTTTGCACAGTAGCCTACCACACAGCTGTGTAACATTCACAAATGTCTTCAGTAACAAAATGTAAAATAACAGGGTACAAAAATAAACACTTTAACTGCTTTAATTCCGCTTACCATGTAAGCAAGAGTAGGAGTTATAACCCTCACTGGCTTTTACACCAGACTATTGCTTCCACAGAAAAGCACCATGACGTGCCAAAGCCTGAAGCCTGACATCTGCTGCCAGACTGCAGCGAGCTCCCCGGGCCTCCCAGCAAGTTTCACCAGGGCCAGCACAGGTGCAGCAATTCTGCCATTTGTGGCACACAGCAGGACCAGCCCTAACAGCACATCCTCCCTCCCCATTCCCCTTTTCCCCATTACAAAGGCTGGCTGTACAGAGATAGATGCAATCCGTGTTTAGTACACCCTCTTCAGATTTGATCTTATTAGTCATCCCAAACCAAACAACAACTGAGGATTTTCTGAGCACTGCAAGATCAATTCATAACCGATTACGCAGCACCAGGCAGGATTCATCATGCAGTGTACTTTTCCTCCCCCTGTTTTTTTGCTTTGTGATAGTGGTTGTAATCATTATACAGATCCTTAAAGACCTCCCTCACACCTGCTGGTAGCGACACGTTTAAGAACTTGATGTCCCGTTCAATGCAAAGGTCAAGGATGTGATATATCCCTTCTGTGAGATGTTTCTTCACAGCCGGGTGCAAAGTCACCTACAAGAAGAACAAAACTGCATTAAACTTGAAGACAAAAAGGCAAGAAAACACCCTTTCCACAGTCAATGTTGACATTACATCCAGTGCATCAGAATATCTGGAACAGTCCATTAGATAAAATCCAGGATTTTTACTTGTACAGTATTTTCCTGATTTTTGCAAACACGTTTTGCAGAACAAGCATGTCCCTTGCAATAAAATGCACAAGAGTGATACTATACACATTGCTGCACAGGCAAAGACACTGATCATCTTGGAATCACGTGAAAATTCCTCAGCAGAAAAACTAATTAAAAAACCCTAAAATATTTGCCCTGGATTACACATTTCAGTAGATTCTGTATGTCTCATATTAGCTGTATGCTACTAATAATTTACATGGGGAAGTCAATCAATTGTAACTTATCACTTAACAACTTGCTATTTATCTAACAGTTTGTATCTCAGGACTTCAACGTATAAGCCTTAATAAAAGAAGCCTTCAAAAAGCTCAGGAGATGTGCATTTCCTTGATCTGTTTTAACATCAGAAATCAGGTACCTTGCCTGAAGTCATGAAGGAAGCTGAAGGAATACGACGAATGACTCAGGACTCAGTGCCCTGCTCAACCCCACAACTGGCAGAACCACCACTACAACCAGGAATATCAGTGCTGACTCTGGAGTCCTCTGGTGCTTCAGGCTAACTGGAATTTGTCCTGTGCTCACAATCACTTGCTAAATACTTCACTGCCGGAGGCGGTGCTGGCCTCTGGCATAATCACATTATTTTTGTCGCAGAACCATGCCTTATCCTTGCCAAATCCCAAAATTAGCTTTATCCCTCCAGACCTAAGCCTCTGCACTCCAGGCCTAATGAAAATTACATAAAAAGCTGTCATTAAAATTCAGACTTCTTTCTTCCTGAGGCAACCAATAAACTTTCCACTAATGAAGTGCACTCCTAATCACTGTGACAAGCTCCTGCTCTCTTTCTGCCCTAAATGTAAAACAGCTAATATATTTTATTAGACCTGCTAACATTGCTTGGAAAAACACAGCAGGCATTAGGGCACATAAGCCTTTATTTGGATCTGTGATCCTGATGAGTTTCCATGTCCAAAAGTTTGTCATTTTTCCCCTCTATGTCAGTTGATCTATTGGCTGGTTTATAACAGATGTTATTTCTCCCCACACCATGCACTAAAGCAACAGAACAGTTGAGCATCACAACTCCCAGTGAAGGCACTGGGCTGGCCTCTCCCTTCCTATGGCAGAGAAATGACTGCAGAGAATGAGGACAGGAAAACCCACAGCTATTGACAAGATGGACCAGATCTTCCACTGGGGATAAGCAGATACCTCAGAGCTGCTGTTAATGGAACTGCATCCTTTACATCACAAATTAATCTGGACCCATGCCTTATTTGGGCCGTTCTTGCTTTACAGTGCAGTTTCCTATAAACACCCTCCAATAACACTATGGGAAGCAGAACCAAAGATTTAAACAGCTGCCACTACTGACTGGCAGTTAATTATGCCTGTAAGTGTTTTATGGTCTATATAGTTAGTACAACCAATTTGTCAAGCATTACAGAGCTCTTGATGTGGGACATTAAATGTGTGAAGAGGTATTTCACTATTGCTGAATTAAGCAACAGCTCATAGACAACAAGGGAAAAGCACTGTCAGAAGTATGAAAGAGGCTATAGATGCCACCCACTCCAGCAAGGAATCCTTCTGGATTAACACAAAATAATTCACAAGGATGTTTTATTTCCTCGTATAAAGAGGAAGCACTGAGGGAACTGTTACACAACTACTTTAGGAGTAAGTGACTGTTTAGGCCGGTAGCTTTCATCAGTTTTAGTGTGCAGACCCTTAAAAGGGTTCCAGGAAGTGTGCAGATGCCCACATAAAGATTTAAATCTACCAACACATTTTTCTCGGTTACCTTTGATGGACACCCAGGGTCTTCAGATCACAGGCTGAAAGCCACTGATCTGGACTCAGAAGAGATGAATGGTTAAAGGAGTTTTTCCTCTCCCTCTGCAGAGTGACATGACAGATGTGTACATGCCCCCTTAAGACAGGCATGCTGAGGCCTCCCCTTTCCTCCAATATCCATCAATTTGCACCAGTCTAATGAGCAAATAAATCACCACCTACTTGTGATCTATCTATTCTGTCAGACAGAAAACACCCCTTTGTCACAGCGTCTGGTGGTTCACTACACCAATTCCCCTTTCCACGCCCAGAAGTTCCATGCATACATTACTGATCTGTGGTTTCAGCTATCATCCATCACTTTCCATTTCCCAATGATAAGTATTGCACAAAACTTTCCTAGAAGTCTCATGAGACTATGTACACTACTAATACTGAGCAAGTGTCCTTTTAACTTGCAAAGGTCATTTGACAATTCAAGTCAGGCTTTCTGAGTAAAGGCTCTACATTCAGCGATGAACAGATTTCAGAGTTCAGAGATAGTTAAATAGAGCAGAAGTTGTCTTAACAGTAATTTGACCCTGGTATTTGCTGAACTACTATGTTTACTATGTAAACATCAATGAGCTTACCAGGAACACTAAATAACATGGCTAAAAACTGACATATCCCATTGTTTTGTTCCTAAACCTTGGAAAAAAAGCTGGGAAATAAAGAAGGCACCTGAGTTTAAGCTACATAATAACCTTCATGGTTAGTTACATTGGTTACACTATAATCCTTCAGAAACATAGCACCAGTTAAGACATTTTCATGGCAAGAGAGCCCAAAATCAAAGACTAAAATTCCTTTTTGTATTTCAGCCCATGCCCAGGCCAGAGTCACAAACAGTCAATTCGCAGGTACTTGCAACGCAAGCCACATTCAAACCCTGGTGAAATCTAAATCCATTAGGCTGAACAGAATCACAGAATTTTCAGAGTTGGAAGGGACCTCTAGAGATCATCTAGTCCAACTCCCCTGCTAAAGCAGGATTGCCTAAAGCACATTACTCAGCACTGCATCCAGGTGGGTTTTGAAAATCTCCAGAGAAGGGGACTCCACAGCCTCCCTGGGCAGCCTGTGCCACTGCTCTGTCACCCTAACTGTAAAGAAGTTTTTCCGTGTATTGGAACGGAACTTCCTACATTCCAACTTGTGCCCATTGCCCCTCGTCCTGTCACTGGGAACCACTGAAAAGTGTCTGGCTTCATCTTCCTTCAACCCACCCTTTAGATACTTGTATGCCATAATAAGGTCTGCCCTCAGCCTTCTCTTCTCCAGGCTAAAGAGTCCCAGCTCTCTCAGCCTTTCCTCATAAGGGAGATGCTCCAGTTCCTCAATCATCTTAGTTGCCCTTTGCTAGACTCTCTCCAGTAGTTCCCTGTCTCTCTTGAGCTGGGGAGCCCAGAACTGGACACAGTATTCCATTTGTGGCGTCACCAGTGCCAAGTAGAGGGGGAGAATGACCTCCCTCGACCTACTGGTCACACTCTTCCCTATGCAGCCCAGGATTCCATTGGCCTTTTTGGCGACAAGGGCACATTGCTGGCTCATGGACAATTTACTGTCTACCAGGATCCCCGGATCCCTCTCCTCAGAACTACTTCCCAGCAGGTCCACCCCTAACCCATACTGGTGCCTAGCATTCTTCCTCGCCAGGTGCAGGACCCTGCACTTGCTTATGTTGAACCTCATTAGGTTCCTATCTGCCCAGCTCTCCAGCGCAGCCCTCTGGAGAGTCAGCCACCCCTCCCAGTTTGGTATCATCAGCAAACTTGCTGAGGATACACTCTGTCCCCTCGTCCAGGTCATTAATGAATATATTAAACAAAATTGGACCGAGTATTGACCCCTGGGTGACACCACTGGTTACAGGCCTCCAGCTAGAATGACAATTGTAACTTAGTTCTGGATGTGAGAAGCTACTGACCTGGCTCTGGCATTCATAACAGTAGAAGTAGCTGTTTTCAGCAAGGATGGGAATGATATCTTTGGTATGGAAGGAGAATTACTGAAAGGCTAACAATTCTCTAGCTTGGTAACATTTTCTCCCTTCACTTACTCATTTAGACCAGATGAAAAGACATTTTCCAGGAGAATTTTTCTCCACTACTTTGCCAGATGGGGCCCTAACTGCTATCAGCCCTGGACAAATAAGACTAGCTGGGAGAAGAAACTAACTACCACATGAAGAAAAAAAAACACCCAACATGACAGAAAAGCAAAGCAGTTCTGTAAAGAGGCATTGCATTGTTTTGCCTTAAAGAAATCACAGCCCACACGTTTAGAAAGTTTTCAGGAGCTGAAAGAAAGATTCTCAGGAACTCTTGCTCAAAATATCAGAGAGTCTGGACCAAACCTGTATCCCCATGAGGCACAGCAACTTTTATACCTTCACAGATTTTACAAAACTTAACACAGCTGCCTTTGAAACAGGAACTTCAAAGCCAGCCCAATACCATGGCACTTTCAAGATGGTTGAGAACATGTTACCTTCTGCAATTCAGTCACATACTGAGCCACAATGAAAGCAGAAAACACAGTAAAGTCCTCCATTTCTGCACTGATATGAGTATACATCCGTTCCACCAAGTGTGCACACTTCAGTATGACTTCAAACTCGTCCACGTTGCCTAAAACAGAAAGTAAGATGCAGTCTAGCATTTAAGGCTTAAAAACACTAGGAAAAAAACAAAGAATCACCCAGTCTTCCACATGATTCTTGAATTACATGAAGCCAACACCAGCTTGTCTGTTTGACCTTCTTATCAAACCACAGCTGAGAGGCCCCCCAGACACCCACAACACACCATGTGCATCTCTTCCAATGGTTATTCTGTGAGAGCACACTGATTCCCACTCCACATGCACTGCAAGGCAAAAATTACTTGTTACATATGCTGAAGTGCTAAAAGCAGCAGCTATGGTCCCTTCCATGATTCAGTCCCAACTAGCACCGTGTAGGAGAGAACCAGGAGACTGGAAAATTAAATTCTCTACCTACAGAAAATCAGAAGATATGTCTTACAAACAGCATAGTAAGAAAGCCTTGTGATGAGATCTATTACAAAAAATACAGCAGCAGAAGCCACAGCACTGGAGATATTTAAAGTGAGACTGCAGAGATCACATGAAAATTTACTCTTTCGGTAGGCTGTGAATGAAGAGAACTAACACAAACAAGAGGGAAGGGAAATCTAAAAATTATTTTCATGTTATCTGTTAGGAAAATAAAACAATCCTGCAAAGATAAACAGCATGTTTTTAAATTTTAGGACACCATGTACCCATAAGTTTCCTGTGACCCTTACCTTACATAAACATATTACAGAAGCTAGAAAATTCTCAGTTTGGCAACAGTTTAACATACCTTTTCCTCTATCGCTGACCTTTTGTTAGTATATTCCTCCATGATGCATACATACACTTATATTTGCCTGCAGTTGTGGGCAACATACCAGCTGAGATAAATCTGAACATGGAATAAGCTGTAGGACATCAGTGGAAAACTGGCATGCAAGCAGTTGCAGGCCATGAAGTCAAGTTGTCTCAAAAGTCACCACTACTAATGACAGGGTATTTGTGTCCTGACCAGCATAAAGCACAAGAGGATTACCTCAATCACTGTGAACATCTTTGACTTGGCTACTTTGACAATGCAAATTCTTTAACAACTTCCAGTAATAAGTCTTATTTTTTTCCTCCTTTTGAGATATTTAACTACATTAATTCCAAATCCTTGACCATACAGAGATATCACCTAATCCCAATTGATGCTTTAGATATTTGTAATGTTCTGGCTTTATGCTTAGCACAAAATGGTGACAATTCAAGTCTGTAGTAAACATAGTTCCAGTCTCAAGAAGCTTGATTTAGTAGGATCTATTTGGGGCTATAACTCAGGCATATTAGCATGTATCACCAGAGTTCACAGCCACCACGCTTTCAGGCACACAGGTTGATAGGAAGAGCAGAAAATGGGCACCTTACTGGTTCCCCTCTACTTGCCAGCCAGTCAGTAAAGGTTTTATTCACCTAAAGCTCAACAGGAGCCCCAGTTATCTTCATAAGCCCATGACACTACAAAGCTCATCCTCAATTTTACATAAAGGACAAATAGGGCTAGTGGTTTCAGTGCCACAGAGAGGTTTTGAGGACTTTGCTTCTGGTGTCAGACTGCACTGTTCTGCATCTCCTCTTCTACAATATACAAAAGTACAGTGTGTATATATCGTGCAAAAGCTATGGTACCTCTGTCTCCTTTCTGACGTCCTTCATGCATGACAGAAACAACCAGACGATGGAAACTGTTCAGAAAAGATGGTGCTGCTTTCAACAGCACCTGAAAAGATATGAAATAAAAACATCTGAGTTTATACAGTAAAGGGAGTAGAGAGGGTAGAGGTATGCCACACCATAGTCCAAGGGAATCAGTTCGTGTGAAGGAAACCATATAGCTTATACAGCTGTCAGGAGCAGAGACTATTTTTCATTCTGTATCCATACAGCACCTAGCACATGAGAATGCTGGAGCAGGACTGCAGTCCTGGCCATATTCAAATATGAATAACAAGTAAACATCATATAAGAGTTACTCCCTCTCTCCGGAGCAGCATTTGATTTAGTACGCTGATGTCTAAGGAATTTGTTCTTGCTGGTAGAGAACCTGTGTAGCCAAACGGATTCACAGAACACAGGGTCCAGTAACACTACAGATCACTGTGTGAAAACAGCCTGGATAGGCAGCTGTCTACCACAGGGGTTTTGTAAGGGCATTTCAGCAATGTGTACTGCCTTGCTTTTAGAATTTGCCATTTCCCCATCTTTAACTTTCTTCACTCTCAGCCCTAATACAAATGCATGAGGCCCCTTTGCTTTTTTCTTCCACCTCTGCCTACATATTCCATGTAGGAGTATCTCAAACCCTGTGCAAGTCCTAGCACGTCTTCACTTTCCCGCGCCAGAAGGCTGACAAGATGATACGATGTTTGAAGGTCACTAACTTCTAACATGTCTAAGCCCTGTTTTCAAAGGACTGCAGAATCTTGCTCTCCATTGACAATGAGGTCCTAGCATCTGAGTCATTTGTGCTTCTAGAAATCTACCATTAAAAAAAGCGAAAGTTTTATTCTAATCTAGCATCAGATGTTGATAAGAAATCTGCTGCCAAAGAGCAACAATGCAGACATAAAACAAAGCAGGAGAGCAACTGAAATGATGTGATTTTGAGATTCCCAGCCTTTTAAAATGACAAGCAGTGCAAAGCACTTTCATACTATCAGGGCAAATTATTTCAAAACCACTGTTAAACCAAAAATTTCATCACTGGCTGTTGCGTCAGCTCTTTCTACCTTTTTCCCCTCCTCCCACCCCCTCACAGATATACCTTCGGATGGCACTGCACAATAGAGAAGAGCACTTCATGAACTCCACGGAAGACACTGCTGTAGTCTTCTGTCTTCAGATGATCCAGAGGAACTGTTAGGAGAATGCTGAAAGCCAATGCCACATGGTGTGGATTCAAAAGAACCCCTTCTCCTTGCCTTAGCAGAGCTGCTACAGCCTCTAGAATAGGCACAACTACGGTGGAAATCAGTGACTGGTCCTGACAGGCCTCTTTGGTTTGCATCTACAAGGAGAGAGGAAACAGATAAGGAGGAGTGTATTAGCCACCTATCGCTAGCATTCACACACCAGCGAACCATAATGCTCTGACTTGAGTCAATGGAACCAGACTGGTGCAAGATGGACCGGCAGGGGGACTCCTGCACTTTAGCCATTTGGTGCATCTGCACCCCAGGTGAGGATGCATGTGATGCATTTCAAGCAAGCACTGCTGTGAGTGTGGAATTGTAACTACTCCCCAGTCCCCTGACAAACAGCACCTCTTTGCACCTCCTTACTTGAATGCATTGATGCAGTTCTCTCCTCTACAAGCATGCAGACATACCAAAAAAGGGCAGAAATTGCATGCTTACAATTCCCAGGCATTGTAGAACCAACATGTGACAAAATCTGGTCTGGGGACACCATCACCATAAGAGAAGAAAAACCTACAACACTGAGGTTTGTATGCTGTACAACTGAAGGACAGGAAACTTGCGTTTGGTTACTTTCAGTTAAGTTTCCCATTCATAATTCAGTGAATTTATATTATTATTTTTTTAATATGAGTACTTTTTTCTTTTTGTTTTGCTGCTGTTAGCTTCTGCTTGTGACATGTGGCTGACGGTTACCTTCTCCTTTGGACAGGAGGAAGGGCAGGAGACTCAGAGTCTCTTCTCTGCAGCCTACCAAGTTTCTTCCAAGCTCCAGATTACATGGTACAGTCCCAGAAAATTACTGACAATCAAAAATGGATGACCTACACACTGCACTTGCAGGAGGAGATTTACTTGAGGAAGGAGGAGAGAAAGGGTATAGACAAAAAAGTGCAAGTGAATCTGGTATGGATTTGTCTACTATGCACAACTCTTTTGGTTTTGTATGCCTCTGTTAGATGTAACTACTACAGACTCCAACAAATAAAAGGGATAGGTAATGAAGTTACACTAAAGAGATACTTACAGCTAAAGCTGTGATTATCTGCGGGCTGGCAAACCAGAAAGCTTTCTCTTTGTCTCCACTTAATGGGCAGCGGAGCAACAATTTCGTTAGCGTAACAGCTGACAATACTTCCTGCAGAAAGCAGATTGATGATCAGTCATGGGTACAAGATGCACTGGCTCCTTTCAAGTACAGAGGAGCTCTTTCAAGGGCAGTGGCAGTTTTGAGCATTACCAGAGCCTTGACACATGAAAGTCCTCCCACCAGTAGATCTCTTTGGAAATCATGAAGTAAGCAGCAGCTCAATAAAATTCAGTATGCTGAGCAGCACTGGCCCAAACATACTGCATGCTACATTTATTTTAGAATCAAATTACTGTACAAAAAGGCTTATGTGATTTTTAAGAAAGGAGAGCCTTCTCCTTCAACTGCCACTAGACAACAGAGGGAAGCAGGGGGAATACAGGGACACCAGAACACTATACACTAAGAATGCTGGATTTGGCAGCAGGGTTTTTTTTCACTTGCTGGCTGTTATGACAGACTGATTTAACAAACATATTACAAACTATACTCGGGTGGCAGGAATTATATGCATAGTACAGGAATCCCAAATACACTTTCAAAAAGGCATACCAAGAATTGATGCAGCATATCCATGTCTATTTCTGAGAAATAAGACAGAGCCACATAAAACCCTAAGTTTAATCCAAGTTTCATTCTCAAGTCACTGAGCTTTCTATAGAGGGTACAGCTGGCTTTTTTGCCAGAAGTGTTCCATATGCTACCACTGCTGCTTAAGCTGCTCTGAAGGAAGGCATAGTATTAAAAAAGCTACTGAGTAGTATCTGATTATTACAGCATGAAAGTCTTTATAGAGACAAATACCAAAAGCACAGGCGCGGTTTCAGTTTTACTTAAAAATGCCAGCATTTTTAAAAGTGCTTTTAACCCTGTTAAGAATGGCCACAAACAGTGGTTAAACTCACTGACTGCTACTGTCTGCTGTGCAAGAGCTCTGATTGGCAAGTAGAAAAAAAATTCAGCACGGTCTTAACATCACAGCTGTGTGAGTTCTGTTGACAGTACATGGAATTAAGACTGCTGGGTCCTTAAACTGGACAGAAGGTTTTTTCCAGTAGGATTCCATGATCTTTTCACCTCTCTCAATTTATGTCCAGGAACATATCTCAGCACAGTCACCAAGCCCTTAAATGTGTAAATTAATTTGACCTAACCACTCAACATAAAGCAGGGAGAGGAAAAAATATTTATCAGATGTCATTCAGCTAACCAATCTTTTTCAAGATACAGAAAACTGAAGGAAGAAGTTGACAATAAACTAAGTTCATTCCTTACTTTGGCCTTCTGTTGCCAAACATTCTTCATTTCCAGTCCCTGCAGCACCAGCCTCATTATGGTATAAAACTCCTCAGCAGAGCAGTTTCCCAGCAACTGGACAAGCACCTCTGTCAGCTCCATCTCAATACTTTGGATCACCTGAGTTGTGACTGCAGGACCTGCATATTCAAGAGACAGAAGCATGTATTAATCAATTCCCAAGACAGGGACTTCCGCAGGTAAGAACAGCGTAAATCAAACCTCAAAATAGCCCTGTGGGTACCTGTTTAGCACCCAAATGCAAAAAGGGCCCCATGCTTTCCCTTTACCCACACCCAGTGCAATGAATTGCTGTTCTCAGGTATTTCCTGCCCTAGGGTTCACAGAGCAGTCATCATACAGTTTCATAGTTCCAAGTATCCACAGGATCTGAGGCAAGGCTGAAAGTCTTCTTCAACAGGAATCCGTATTTCATCTTATTGAATACTTTACTTATTCATCAGAAATTCTTACAGCTTTTTACAGTGATTAATTATGTCTCCAGGCTAAAGCACTTTACTAATCCTACACTAATAAAGTGAAGCACAGGATGAGAGAAAGTCAGCAGAAAAATTACAGTAATTGACACTTCCTCATGGTCCCTAGTTCTAGTATGAAATACCTGCTCTCAGTGCCCTTACTGAACCCCACAATGCTGAAGGATCAAAATGCAGGCCAGAGAAGAGAGAGACCAAGTCTGTATCTACGCGTAAGTTCTAGCTCAAACTCAACCATGCAAACTCAAGATCAGATTTTCCATGGAGAGCTGTGCTCTGTTCTTAACTACCTGTTGCCAATATAAACATTTGAGATCATGACTGTAGTTCACTTAAGCAAAGTGGGGCGCGCACACCCCAGGGTGTGCACAAGACAATCCACTGGGGTGCAAAAATTATAAATAAAATACCTTCAATAAATAAAATAAAACCTAAAAATAGTGTTTATTTCATCTTTAGCTCATGCTTTTTTAACTTTTCTTGTGTATCCTTTGTAATGTACATAGTATACTAGTAGAGTAGCAGTCGCGTACAATTTATAAACAAACATATATTGGGGGTGTATGCTTATTGATGGATGTGTGCAATCATAAGTGTTTGGAGACCACTGCACTAGAGCATGTTAGTAGTAAGTTCCACACATTGCAACTGTTTGGAGAAGTCAAAGAGAATGGTTATGTCTACACCGTGTTTAGTTCACCTCGCTTTCTGAATGAGACAATACAAAGGAACCATTAGGTCACACAGCTGGCAATAGGTTTTTCATGTCATTTCTAGCCCTGGCCCTTTATTTGATGGAGATAAAGGGGCTGATCTGCCAATCTCCCACAGACTTTATCAGAATTACAGGTGTTCAG
Organism: Charadrius vociferus; assembly: GCF_000708025.1. NCBI lineage: Eukaryota > Metazoa > Chordata > Aves > Charadriiformes > Charadriidae > Charadrius > Charadrius vociferus. The sequence continues at coordinate 586,355 of NW_009649927.1, forward strand.
CACCTTTAACAGTTAGGTGACTTCCATTGTTTTACAACCTCGCCTATCAGATCCAAAAATAGATGAGTATTTTACTGTAAGGTCCCCCAAGATTCTCAGATAAGACATATCAGACCTGACCTGCTGCACATCAGCTGCTTCAGTGGTGCCTACTAGACCAACTACATAAGTAGAAGGACGTTGCACATTCAGCCCAACATCCAGAAGTATTATCATGTTCCAGTTACTGTCAAAATGCTCTACAGGGATGAGTAACTGAGGACCTCACCTTTATTAAGATTTTTGAATCTTCCAGAAGATCATTACCAAATTAGATGGTAGTTGTGGTCCAGGCACCACAACATTCATTGCCTCCTTGAAAACTTTCCTGTTACGCCTTATAAAAGCATAGCCTACTGCTTTAACACAAGTAAATAGATACAGACTTTTCAAAAAGCTGTATGTTTTGCTAAATGGCTTTTAACTTGCCTCTGCGCTGCAAAATTAACAAAGATAATGGAGAAAGGGAGTTTTCATACCAGCAAGAAGATTTTTTATAGCAACAACAACCATGACCGCAGTTTCTTTTCCAGGATACAGCTCTGGCACCGAGCAGAAGACTGTCAGGAACTGCAACGCAGACTGAAGGAACTGCAGATTACCTCCTGCGCAGGGCAGCTCTCTCAGGATCTGAGAGTAAAACTTTTGGTACAGTTTGATATGGGGTTGCTCCAAAAACCCACTGGGCTCCTTCTGCCAGCCCTTCTTGACAGCATGGCTCAGATCTGCTTTGAGAAGAGTAGTGACAGATGGTATGAATGCCACAGGTAAAGGCTGGTTTTGGGTGTTACTCTGAAGACCGTGTTCAACAGTTCTGACCATCTGCAGAACTACAGGCTCCAACAGAGCAGACAGTACATCCACAGACTGCAGCTTCTTTTGTGGCAGCTGCTGAAGGTAGAGTGTGACGACATGACACAGCGTGGTGAATGCCATGAGCAGTAACTGCCCAGCTGCGGGATTCCAGTTTTTCCAGCCTTTGCTTTTGGCTGCACCAACATCTGGCTTACAGCTCACCAGGAAAGACATGAACTTTTCCAAATTGAGCCTCACACTTTGCCTTCTTTCAACAACCATCTGAAGAAAGCTTTCCAAAAAGGCTCGGAATTCCTGGAGATACTGTGCCCAAACAGGAACAGTCAAAACATCAGTGAAGAATTTGCTAGCTGTAAGCTGGGAGGTCATGACAGCCTCAAGAACATCACTGGCATGAAACACCTTACAAACAGACTTGGCATTCCT
>NW_009649927.1:587660-592981 GCF_000708025.1 Charadrius vociferus
CATTCCTGCCAGCTTGCAGGCACCTCAGGAGGTGGAAGCAGGTACTTAAAAACTTCATTACTAACAGCTTGCTGCAAGAGACACTAGCCCTGGTATTGGTTAGCAGGGACAGTAGCACCAGAAAACACCGGGTACAGTCAGAGGGAAGAAGACTGTCTAGTTTCAGAAGGGAAGCAATTTCTAGCAAACCCAAGCAACTTTCTAGCTGACTTTCTTTCAAGATGAGAGGGCAGCTGTTTTTTGCTAACAATAGTATACATTGGGCAACTTTCTCCAGTGTTTTCCAAGACAAGCTGAGCTCATCCTTCAGCACTTTGTTCTCTGATGGTGCTTCCAACAGGTCAACAGGTCTGCAAGGAGCCAGGATTTCTTCATGCCAAGGAATATTACCTGCAGACAGCTGTTGAAGTGGGAGATCTACTGAATCCCTGGCAGCAGAGGGCAGCACCCTAGCGAACTGATGAATAAGACTGGTTAGAAAAGTACACTGCAGGACTGTCATTTCCGGGAGAAAGGAGCTGTGCATCAAACCGAGAGATATCTTTCCAGTGCTCATGGAAGGCTCCTGGTCTGCGGCAGCTTCCTGAGCTTTGGGCAATACTAATGTCTCTAGAAGCACATTTGCAATATACTTTACATCTTCCAGTGAAATATACGGCAATAGGATAGTCAGGTTGGAGATGACAAGGTGCCAGTGGGCCGTAGGGTAGGTGAGATCACTTATCGCGCTGATATCTCCATCCCATGGTTCAGATTCCCCCCTGCTCATTCTGGACCTCCCAGACTCCAGGATGAAAGCTGCAGCATGCTGTAAGGCCTGTAGGTCAGCTTTGGTCTGCATTAAGATCATCTTCATTTTCTGAAGCATGAGCAGTTCTAAGCAATATTTACTAGTGGAGGCAAAACTATTTGCAAGTTCCATGACTCTCTCCCAGCGCTGCTCCTCCACACCAGAGAGGAAAGCTGGAACACTCCAGTGCCTTGCAGCAGATGCAGTAACGGCACCAGCAAATTCAGCTGCTGGAGATACGTATTTACTGCAACTAACACCAAACAAAGTGTCTACCTCAACCCAAGTGTAAACAAGGAGGAAAGCAGAGTCACTGGCCTTTCTTAGCCAAAGGTCTGACTTCTCTTCCTCTCTTCTAGAAGCCTGCAGCAACTCCATCAGTGGCTGAATTATTCCTTTCTGCATCTTTGCCAGCAGACTCTGAGTGCGAAGAACCACAGGGGAAGGAGTGACATCATCTAGGCTCCTCATGTTGAACAGAAAAGCATGCAGCACCGAGCTCACTGACAGCAGCTTCAAGGCCATGTCAGCTGACCCTTCAACAGCATGAATGATTAGGGGCTGGCATTTCTCCACAAAGAGACACAGAATGTCCAGAATCTGGTTGGGTGGCAGTTCAAGGAGGCACTCACGAAGCTTTACTGTCAGGCCAGCAGAGAAGACAGGCAGCCTCAGTTCACCAGCAGCTGGCCGGCAAATGACTGTCAGCACCTCCTCAAAGAGCCGTGGGAACTGTCGCAGCTTGGAGTAAGTCTGAAACACGGTGTTGATGAGAGCCTCCTGGGGCTTCTTTGTACGCGGCTCGGAGACCTCGGCATCAATCCAAGCTGAGGCTACTAAGTCATCCAAATCTGGCTCTACTATAAGGTGGTTTAATGACATCAAGAGTTTGAGACACCTGAACCAAGCAGGGATGGAAGCTTGGGAGTGACTCACCAACATCCGTGCTAGCTTGCGGTAAAACCCAAACTGTATCTCCTTGTGCCGGATACGGTCACTGGCAACATTATAGATATCACTGCTTAGCACCAAGTTCAGAAGCTGTTCCAAAGCAAGTAGCTCTGTGCTCCAGTCTGCAGGGGAGAGCGTATCCTCCCTCACACCCTGCTGTAGGCCAGGGAGCCTGAGACAGCCAAAAAGCCTGTTGAGCATGTGGAAACACAGAAGGTGGTTTTCTGCCTTACAGTACGAGTCCAGAAAGAGCTTATAGAGCAGGGACACCGAACCAGCCACAACCGCTCCATGGAGGGCAGGTTCACAAAAGTCACTGCCTAGCTTGGTCTGTACTGTGTTGACTGGTAGCAAAAGACTTTTCAAAGCTCCTTTCTTCTTCACCTGGAGTTCCTGTTCTGGCAACAGTTCCTCTTTGTAGGATGAGAAAAGCTCAGGCTGGAATAACCCAGCCTGCAGCAAAGTTTCTACTTGGTTTCGGATTTCCCTGCTCAGGTGCTGACGCACGTGGTTGTCATCTGCTTGTGTCCAGCTCCTCACAGTCAGCAAGTGCCTCAGGAGCAGACATGGCTGGAGCAAGTGACTTGTAACTTGCCCAAACACACGATTTGGGTTGGTTTGCTGTCTCTGGATCAGGAGGTACTGAGCAAAGGTAAGCTGGAGGACGGGGAACAGCTGGGAGCCCACAGTGTCATCAGAAGCCAGCTGCTGACATGCCAGCTTGGACAGCTTGCTGAGGAGATCAACCAAGAGCTCACACTTTGCTGTGTAAATGATGGAGAGTGAAGGAGTGGAAAGAATGCCACTGGAGCAACTCAGCACTGTGCCAATGTTTTGCTGTGTTTTCTGAGAACAGGCGTCTGACAATCTTTCATTTATGACCTGAAGATTGAAAATAAAAAAACAAACCAAAACCAAACCCACGGTCAGTTTTGCACACAAAGATAAAGCTTATCATAATGAACCAACAACACCTTCTGTGAGCTCTGGTTGCAAGAAGGAAGCAACAGGGACCTGCCAACAGCTGCTGCTGGGCCTCTCTTATTGCAAGTCTCAAACTAGAAGCTCCCCTGGCCAAAACAGTGTCCCTGCATTTGTTTGCACCACAGGATGAGCAAGGAAGCCGTCCTTCAGTATGCATGCTACCAGCAAGATTAACCGTACTTGATCATAACAGTTGATCCTGCAGAAAGGCCGTAGGGGTAAATTCCCTCCCTTCTTGCAAGGTCCCCAAAGTTATGTTCCAAACAAACAACAAAAAACCACACACGACACACTTGTGTTGCCATTTTGACCGCCTTTGCAGCCATCCACTAATTGTGCCATTTCTGTAACCAGGAAGCTGAATAAGAAGCTATACTTTCTGGTTCACTTCTAAACTGTAACTGAAGTCTCCCCCATTCACTTTCAGCTGAAGCTAAAATAATTATATGATTAAGATCAATAACAATTCAGTGCCACCACCGTTCAGAGTCATCATAACAAGCTGCAAGGTCTGCTGAACAGCACATCACACTGCGCAAGTACTTAAGCCAAACACACTGATGAGACCCGAAGTGAGGGGAACTCTCTCTCTCTCCCTAAGACTCCCAGGCAAAATGGCAATATAAGCAGTAAATAACATAGAATAGCAACATATGGAACTGAGCCTTTACTTACTTATTAAAATACTTAAACCAGTTCACTCTCTGATAGTTTGAAGTTAAAAACAGAGAGCAAGATTAACTTTGAGGTTATTATTAGAATGCTGTGCCATTTTCAGCCTTAGCGCTGCACAAATACAAATTGTACCACAGAACAGAAATAGAGAAGTTTTTATTAGAGGTCCTAAAAGCCATCAGATTAATTATTATATATTTCACGTAACACCCTACACTGTGAGGAAGAGACACGTACTGTAGAAGATACGCACTGCTATCCAGCATGTCAGAAAATATTCAGTTTTATTTACCTGTGCAATTGAAAAACTGAGACCAATTGTCTTCCCACTCTTCAAGAGATTCTGTAGTCTTCTACTATGGATAACGTTGTCTAGATATGCCCAGAGTTTCTCAACAACTTCATCCTCCAGTTCAAGTTTCTTATTGTAGTATGAAACCAATGCATGGCTTACCCAATCGAGTAACACCTGTTAACAAAAGGGATAAGAAGTAATCCTTAACAACCAGCATGCCAGAACAAGACAAAAGTGATAGCTCTTCACCATTACAGTACTCATGCCTTGAGAACTGCTCTGCATCCAAGCAGAACAGGCTCTGAATGAGCAGAGAAGCCCACCCTGGTAGGTTTTAACCAAGATCTAAATTCCTAAGAGCTTTCATTCTAAATCCAGTGTTGGCCCTGTGCTTCCCTCTACCCTCCCAAGACAGCTTCCAGGAGGCAACATCCTAAGGCCCTTTCATCAGGGTATAATTCTGACATTTGATACTGAGTAACAAATGTAGTCCTTTAAATCAAAACTTAAAGAATCATACGGTTTTCACTTTCTGACAATTGTCATTCCTTTCACATCTTCCTCTTGGTATGTTTAACTTTACTACCTAGAAATTCAGGCCTAGGAATTTAGACATGTATAAATTGGAAAAGGTTGAAACCTATTAATTTAAATTATTGATTTTGAAACAAAATGATGGTGTACGGCTAAGTTTAACATTCTAAGTAACTGAAATAACAAGAACTCAAAACACTAATCTCAGAAGGTGCAAACACTAGATTCTGCAAGACTACTAGGCTGAAGGAGCAGCACAAGACACCCCTAATTCAGAGAAACACTGAACAGACCTTCAGGAAACAGGGTCAAAACAAAAGATTAGAGAGGAGGATGGGTTCCAAGCATCTGCCAAGGAGATACCCATGAACTCAGAGTGCGCTCCTTCCATGTGCACAAATTTAGAGCACCGGGAAACACGCATGCAGCTACAGTCTGTTCTCCCGGACTGAAGTTCTTGTTCTTACCCATAACCAGAAATATCAGACTTTAGAGCATCCTATATAGGCTATAATAAACAATGTTAACAACCACTCCAAAGACAATGGTTTCTCATCTATCCAGGAGACAGAGCACACACACCCCCCATTCTATAAGACTCTTTCTTCCTGCCAGCTACTTAAAAGCTGATGTTATGAAAACACTTCATACAACCACACAGAAATCAAGAGCCACCCACAATTCCCCATCAGAGCTATATTTGCACCACTACCTAGGGTCAAAAGCTTAAGCAACTACATCTGTATCTCATGAACAAATTCATCCTCAGAAGCAATTAATTATTGGGAATTTTCTTTTCTTTCGCTGTTTACCATTGAAAAGTACTTACTTGCTCTTTATTAGGAAGAACGCACTGGTGAGAAATCCACGCAAAGTGGGCGAGTTTGAGTTTGTCTTCCCAAGAAGTCTTGGCGCTCTTCAGCTTCAGGTAAATGCCGGAGTAGATGGCTGCCATGGGGACGGCACACGGGCCTCCACAGGCCAAGAGACACGCCTGAAAGAAAAGCCGAAGAGAAGGCAGTCGCACGGGAAGGCGGCCCCGCACCCCCCGCTCAGGGCCTAACCACCCCCTCCCTCCCTCCCTCCCGCCCG
>NW_009649927.1:593913-621189 GCF_000708025.1 Charadrius vociferus
CGTGGGCGTGGGTTGTTGGGGCGGCGGGTGCGGCAGCCCCGCGGCCAGGAGGAGGTGGGGAGGGTGGCGGGGGAGGGGGAGCTGAAGGCCTGCGGTGGGTGCTGTGGGCAGGAGGGAAGCGGTGTCCCGGCTCGGGCAGCCCAGAGGAGATCCAACGGGAGGAAGCCCGTCGTTTGGCTCTGTTTTTGCCGGGGAGGGGAACGTCGTGGAATGGGTAAACCCGTGGAGGGTGAGCCAGGTCTTCGTCCCGTGCGAAGAGATGCAGGGTCGTCAAAAATCACAGCTGTTTCCTCTCTGCCTTCTTCGCCTGAACGTCCGCTGCTCAGGCAAACACCTTCGCCGTAGTTCCTGCGATCTGCAGCACTTTTCCTATTTTGCACTACCACCACCACAGCGCCGAGTCTCTGTGTCAACTTACTTGCCCGTTTTTCTGAATTGCAGGTGCTGCATGTGTGAAGTCCCTTGGCTCTAGGTTCTGATCTTTGTATTAGTTTATCCTTATCTTGTTTATTCTGAAATTTTGTAAATCTTAGATCAACTTGATGTCACGAAATTAAAAATTAGGTGATTTAGTATTGTTGGTAGATTCCAAATTTCATTTGTGGTGATAAAAGATGGCACTTCTCTACTGAGAACTGCATCACAGGCCTCAGCTGCGGACAGAGAATATTCAGAATGTGCTTTTGTGGGTTGTTTTATTGTTGGTTTTTTTCTTTTTCAAGATTGCTTGTCCTTGGTTCTTCTCTGATGCTTACAGGTCTTTCCTCAATTTGTTGGAAGGAAGAGACCGCTGTCCCAATGTCAGGACAGGAATGCATCATCTTTAAAACCAGGGTTTCCAACATTAGCTTTCAAGCTCTTCTTCGTATGTCTGTACCGGTAATATTTCAAGGCCATGGAATCTGCCTAAACCTGTACCTGAGATGTAGCATAGGCAGGAAATTAATTTCCTTGGCCGAATGATTAGTGCACAGCTAACTTCCAGCTTCTCTAGGAAAGAGGAACTTGTGATGTGTTTTGTATGATCAGCCTTTCCTCTGGGTTTCTTCAGTGGTTTTGGTTCCTCAAAAAAATTAACCTAATATCCTATTTTTTTGGTGTGTGTGCTCCAATTTGTGACACTGCAGAAGACGCTGCATTGTAGCTGTGCAGACTGCTGATGTGATTGACCTTTCTTCTCTCTTTCCTTATGTATTTTGCTTATCAGTAAAAATAGTTAATGGCATTAGTATTTATTGTTCTCTCTGGCTCTTTGAGAAAAACGAGGCATCTGGGACTTCTGAACAATTGTTTTCAAGCTTTCTGCAGGCACGGACAGAGAATGCTATATATGTTCAGTTTGTTTCATATTTTGGAGATTTCTTCAGCAATGAGAGCTAGAGTCTTAAAATTTATTGGAGGTTAAAATGGCAGACTTGTCCTTTTTTGCCTTTAAATTTTGCATCATTGACCTATTGTGAACTGGCTCAGTTTGAACCCAGTTAAAGGCATTTTGGCAGGCCATCCTTATGTTTATTTTATGATACACTCTTAATTTTGAGGGCTTGATAAAGCATATTTGTAGGAATGTTGGGTTTGCTCTTCTTGCACTTTCCATGAAGGCTTTCCCTGCTCCTGTGACATTGCACCTTGTAATGCTGAAATATAAAGGCAAAGTGAACAAAGAAACAAAGATCTGAAATGAAAGTAGGGGTGACAATGCGTCTGATGCCAAGGGGTGTTTCTTGGTGAAGGTGCATTTCCTGTAATGTAGTTCCTGTTCTGTCACCTGGGAGTAGGGACAGAGATCTCCTTGAGATATGGCTCATAACACATACTACTCTGACTGCCGGGAGGAGTATACGAGGCATGTGAAGGGAGCAAGAAACTGTACAGATTGCATAAAGCAGCTGCAAACACCACCTTGCTAATCCTGGCTGAAGAAACTGGGGCTTCCCTGTTATCCTCAAAGCTCTGAAAAAGCTTGGACTTAAGTCAGCTGCCAGCGAGTGCTCCTTTCCCAGGCCCTTCTCTCTTGCTGCTAAAATGTCTGGTCCTGATGTTAGAATTTGAGACTGCTGGGTAACCTACTACTTTTTTTTTGCCTATCATTTAACATTTACCATTTTCTGTGTTGGTCATTTGCTTGTTCAGCAGCTTGAAAAGGCTGATCTCAGTGCTCCTCTTGTTTGTCACTGTCATTTCTAAGGGTCATTTGGAGTTCTGCATCTTTCAGACACCAGTTTTTGGTTTCTCCGATCCATTATGAGTTTATGAGGAATTACCTGCATGTGCATGCTGAGCCGTAATGAATAAGGGTTTTCTCACCAAATCTAACCTAGCACAAATTGATCCTATAACTGAAGCAAAAAAGTATGGGCAATGATATTTCTAGATGCTCTCTCATTGCAGTTGAACCACAGACCTGAGGCTGATTTGCACAGTTTTGACTGGCTAAACCACTTCAGAAACATTTAGTTGAATCTGTTCCATGCCATTTTGTGAGTGAGTTTCTTTTGGATTATAAGCCAAGTACCACAATCAAATGCAAACTCTCCAAAATGGTTTCTAGACCTGAAATAAGCATCTGTGAGAACATCTCAAATGTAATTAAGTTGCTACCCAAACCTAAGCTGTATGGCAGACTGTGTGCAGAGGCATTAGTGTGGACCTGAGCAAGTCAGTTGTACATGAGTCCATGTTGCTAGCTGTAATGCAGAATGGCAATGGCATACAGTGCGAAGCTTAGTTCAGGGTGTGTTTTAGGAGGGTGCTAAGGTGCTCGTCCACCCCTCTTCATGGTCTTCATTAGAATTCTGTCTTTCCTCTAGTTTTGTGCAGCAGAAGAAGTGTTATATTTGAGACAGTGTAAGTCTCAAATCTAGGTTCTTTAATTGCAAGGAAGATGAAAAGGAAGTTTGCTTTTGGAGTGGGTAAAGTTGTGATTGAAACCTGTTATTTTAATAAGTCTATCTGGAAGTGCTTTGAAAACTCCACACCTGTTGATGCCCCTTCCCCACCCTCAACAGTTATTTCACCTGTGAGAACAAATGGAAGTTTTTTTAAGGTTTTCCCTAGAGCATATGGGTTTGCAGTTCCACACATCTGTTTAACTTTTACTGAAACCTTGCGTCCCCATCTGCATGGAACTCCACGGAGGGCTCATTGTCCTAACAAGCAGGATAAGCACTAAAGTGGCTCATTTATGATCCTATTTTTAGAGCTGCCGTTTTGTTGGAAATAGTGTTCTTACAAGGAAGAGGAATGGGCATCCTTGTCTGTCTCTGAAAAGTTGTGTTTCATTGGATTTAGCTGCTCAAACCAGAAAGCATGTGCACTTGTAAAATGTATGCAAGTCTTGTGGCAGCGGGGCTGTAAGGAACTATCTCGAGGCAGCGTGTACTTATTATTCTGGTAGAATAAAACTGTTGCTTAGGTCTACTTTATAAGCCTTTTACATTATCTAAACATCTATGTAAAATTGATGGCTATTGCGAAGGATTGGTGGCAGTCGGTGACTACCCAAATAGCAAGGGAGCTATTGCATTCATCTTGCTGAGGTTCTTTTATTACAAGCCAGAGGCTAAAAGCTAGCATCAGGCTCCTTTTGGTTTTGAGATACTACCAAGTGGTGTTTGTGTGGATGGCTTTCAAAATTTATATAAAGGACACTAAAAAGGATTTTTTAAAAAAACTTTTGTAGGAGGGAAGTCTAGATAGACGGGGGCAGGCAAAAAAGGCAGAAGGCTCCGCTTTTGGTTTTAATGTCGCTGTTTTTTTCTGGGAACTTACCTGACTGAAGTGCCAAAAGTTTGGCTCTAACAGTCAATAAGCTCTTGCTTCTTGGACTCCCCAAATAGGTAAAATCGGTGTGCTATTTAAAGCATTATGATTCTGAAATTTCCTTCCTGTATATTAATTTCTCGTTCCCTTGACTCTTCTGATATCATTTTGTTGGTTGGTCAAGCAGGGGAATCAGAAAATGACTGAAGAATACCCGAACTGCTACTGTGAAAAAGTAAGGAGGAGAAATGTTCCCTTTTTGTGAGTTAATTTTTAACAAAATCAAATACTCCAGCTCACCACTGCAGTTTTAGTCCAGAATCCTCAAAAGTATTTGGATTCCTCGGTGAAATTAGGAGAATGAGGCAGCAAAGTATCTTCATGGATGTGATTCAAAGTGTCTGGTTACACCTTAGTACTTAGAGGCGCATGCCTAAAGGTTTTGTTTCATACTTCAGTAATGAAATTGGTTGACTTCAGCAACGAAAATACTGAGCCGTTTGTTCTCTGTCAGTCTTAGCATATACCTACACAGTAAGAACCCCATCATCTCTTTCTTTTCTTTTGAGGTCATGAAACGCGTACGCACAGAACAGATTCAGATGGCAGTGTCCTGCTACCTCAAGCGCCGTCAGTATGTGGACTCAGAAGGTCCCCTAAAACAAGGGCTGAGGCTGTGTCAGACTGCTGAAGAGATGGCAGCTAATCTCACAGGTAATCCTGTCATATTTTCCATGCATGCTTCTTGGCGGAGTTGTGACAAGTGCGAGTATGTATATTGGTAACTACATGAATTAGTCTGCACGTATGGACAGCTCTTTTGAAATGAAGAGATTTCCCAGTGTGAAGCTGGCGTGAGTTATGAACTTCTGAAGAATGAAAACATGGATGAAAGTGTAAAAAGGTGAGATTCACAGTCTGTGAATCAACAGGCTGAAATACCAAGTCACGGTAGTGGAAAATGCATGTGTTGTATCCCAAAGAACACGAAGTCTGGTGAGTAGTGGTGCTTTGGGACAGAGGTGAGAAGCAGCTAGGTGAGGAATTAAGTAGAAACAGGAAGATATGTTGTACCTTTGTACTCCAGGAGAGCTGTATCATGCGAAATGGAAATGATACAGGCAGTTCCTTTCTCTGGCCTCATCAGCTTTCTAGTTGTGAAAGCTCCGCTCTGTCACTTGAAAACTCTCTCATCCTTCAGTGGATCCCAAAGCACCATCCTTCAGTGGATGAGAGAGTTTATTTCCCTGCATGCCCTTTCTCCTCTTTCTTAAAGGCTTCTGAATCCTGCTACACTCTCTGCTTTTAAGATCCTGTCTGTGGCAGTCTTCATTGTAATAATTATTTTTGTTATTACAAACTATGCTGCTGCTTGAGCACATACAAATATTGAAAGGATGCAAGCAACATGGAGGTTATAAAGATGAAATTTACTTAATAATAGAAAATACTGGGCTGACCTTTGGGTGAAAATGCAAGGAGGAAGTGTTTTCTGATAATGAAACTGCTTAGATTGTGACTAAGAGTGGTGAAGACCTTAGTTACTTGTGATACAGCTTGATTCGATAAAACATTAGTTGCTGTATAAGTCTGTGATTGTAGCTAGATACAATTGGATGCCAAAATAGCTCTTAACAGCTCTAGAGTATTTTGCCATAGTTACAATCCAAAAATGAGTGACTTGTGGGTAAGTGTCCAGGCTGACTCTCTCAGGGGCCTAAAGGAAATTGGGTAATACTTCGTTATTAGAAGTGACTTATATCTTCTTAGTACTTCTCATTTTCTTGCTGTTTTCAGAGTAACTATCGGAAGGTTGTTGCAGCTCCCTGGAATAATACTGGGGGAGATGGGGCAGGAATGGAACCAAAATAAAATGCTGAATAGTTTTTGATGGGAGATTTTACAGGACAGATCAATAGAAAGGTCAGTGTTGAAACGGGATTAGAACTTGTGACCAATCAATACGAGGACGACACAAGAGTATCTGAAGTAAGAGAGATGAATTGGATCGCAAGCCCTTGCATTCGCATATGGCATCATGCAGAAAAAAAATGTTTCAAAGAGAGTGAATGAGTGCGTGATTGGGTTTTGTCTTTTTACCAATCTTCCACCAAATGTTATTACTAAATTTTTTCTTACTAGTGTGTATCCTCTTGCCAGTGCAAGGGTTTTGTGGCTGATGATTCAGAACTTAGTCATCAGTTTTCATTAGAACTGAAAATGGTCTACGCTTATGTATTCAGCTGCTTACTAATTCTTCTTGTCAAACACGGTTGTAGTAAGATGTCAGTGAGTATGCTGCAATTCCATGAATGACTGTTGAAAAAGAAAAACCCAGCTTGTACTTACTCTGACAACAGAGTCTGAAAATACTTTCTGCTGCAGTCATCTTAGTTTTGCAAACTGAATAAAAACTGACCAGATTCTAAAGCCTGCATTGCTTTATTTCGGGGGAAGCGATAAAATATTTTTTTCTGAAGATGTTTTGCTTGTTCCTTAATAAAACTCACCGTGCTTTTTTCAGCTCTTTCCTTTTGTTTGACTTTTAAATTAATCAGCCTGTATAAATGGAAGAGTTGCCTACTTCTGTCTTCAGTTCTGTGATTTCTTCTTTCACGGTGCAAAGCGTCCTCTGTTTTTGGTTTTAAATAGTTTTGTTTCTCAGCTTTACCTCAGCATTTCGCTTTGTCTTCTTCCAGAGTCTCTTCAGTTCCGCCCTTCTCCATTGCTTCATATACTTGCTATATCTGTACAGGTCTGTCTTCACAGAATCATAGAGCAGCCCAGGTTGGAAGGGACCTCGAAGATCATCTGGTCCAACCTTTTCTGGAAAAGGGAGCCAAGATGAGATTATCCTAGCATCCTGTCCAATTGCATCTGCAGTAAAATACAGCCTCGTGACTATCCCATATTTCTGTAGAAAACTAGAAGAATATTTGAGGACAGAATGAGTGACTAAGGAACACGTTCCTCTAATATTGCCCATAGGATACTATTGACACATAGGACTATCTGAAAAAATGTAAAATTGTACATCGACACACTCGCATAAAAGAGGAATCAGTGGCTGTTCAACAGCATTGACAGTAGCCCCCCATTTGTTAGCTGGAAGCAATGCTGCTCGTAGCCAGCACACAAGATCAGGAGGGTACTGTCTGTATCCCTGACATAGGGGCGAGTTCCTTTGAATTTGGTATCAGGTCTCATAGCTGGCTGCAATTACTGGAAGTGATGTCAAGGAGCAGATGTTTCCAATAGATGGTCTAATGACCACTAAGGAAGGTGTAAACGAAACTATGTTAGATTTACTAATATATGAGAAGGATATGGCCAGTGTTTTATTTCCACCAGGAGAAAAATACACCTGCAATTTTACTCTTGTTTTGGAATCAGTTGAGCTCTTGATCCTTTTTGCAGTTCTAGTTGGTGTAAAGTTTTGGGAAGGAAAAGAATGAGAATTTGAACTTGTTACAACTGTCTGGTATGTACAGTTCGTTTACCATTTGCTTTATGGGAACAAGCTCTAGCATCATTACTGAAAGAGTTAGGACACAACGATTGCCTAGTCAGACTGTTCAGGATAGGTAGCCAAAGACGATGTTCCTCTTTAAAGCATGAAGCACATCTTAATTTTGGAATTAAGTTGCTCGTGCAGAGAAAAGTTTTATAGGTGGCACGGAGGGAGCACTTCATAAAGCCAAGGACAGCAAGCTGTGTTTGCATGGCATGAGCAAGGTAGCAAGTCATTCCTGTTCCTGCTACTGCTGAAATGAGGCCACCGGAAGTCTGTGAAGAGTTGACCCTTGCATGTAACCCTGTGACATCGCATAAAAGACAAAGCCTCATATTTCTGTTTTGCTTTGCTTTTACAGTGAGTAGTATATGTGACATTGAAAACCGTCATTAAGCATTTTTGAGTTACTACAGGTGTGCGCATGCAGTTTACTTTCTCTTGCTGAATATTGATTATATTAAATTTTAAGTGCAAATAGTGGAGTTTTTTACTTCAGCTATTAAGTAATACCGGTATGTGAGCCTGGAGTTCTTACCATGAGTTTCTGAAGCAGCCAGGCTGTCGAAAGCGCAGTGTATCTGTACCTTTCAACAGGCTGTATTTGTTTATTTCTAAATTGATTTGAGAGAAGATAGGGCATTGGTGCTGGAATTTGTATTTGTTTTTTCCGGTGAGGGGATGATGAGCACAGCCCAGCTCTCTGTTTCCAAAGCTGAATTTGGATTGCCCTGGAGAGTTGGTAAACATGCCTCCTGTATTTTCATAAGCTGCAGGAAGATAGACCTGCGTCCTACCAGAGAGAGAGAGAGGGGAGGGGGGAGAATAGTGACAGGCTGCCTGTACGTACACCATGTGCTGATCTCTTTCTAATTAGAAGCATTGAGACAAGCTGGAGGCTGCCCTATCTCTCTTTAGCATGTGAACATTTGATGATATCGTTTATAGACTTCCAGGGCTGTCAGAGTTGTGCCTCTGTGCGTGAGCCAAAGGCTGGAACAAAAAGCGATCAGTCAGGAGTAGGAAGGCAAAGAGAGAGGGTGGAAAGCATGGGGGGCAGGGGAGACTGAAGGAAGTTGAAGGAGTTGAAAGTGAGAGTAATGAAAATAGGTTTTGTGGAGGGGAAAACAGTTATGAATTGAAAAAAAAAAATTAGGAAAGGAAAACAGTGAAACTCCTTGCCTCTTCATGCTCTTCTTAGAAGACCAGATGAATAAACGTATTAGTTTTAATTTTATGATTCGCATTTCTAATCACTGGTATTTATATATGCTTAGGGTATGTTGGTGGGTGTCTGTAAACTTGCACGGTGAGTCCCCTGTCAGATTCGGAGAGGTTTGCAGAAAAGCAAAGGTTTGGTGCCAGAGAAGAAGCCAATTCCTTTTCTAGATAGTTCAGAACCACTTTTCCCAGAGTCAGTACTGGTTCTAAAAATCAGTTTACCACCACCTCAGGAGACCGTAACAACTGGGTTTGTGGTCAGATAGCAGCTGCCTTTTAACTTAAAATCCTTAGGGAGGAGGACACATTTTGATTAAAAACTACTAAGTGTTTGCTTAGAAACTCAGTGTGTTTTCACCACCACCTCTGGGATACTAGTAAATGATAATGATTATAATTTGTTGTAAATGATAATGACTGGTACAAAGAATTTGAGACTCTGAAGTGTCACTGCAGACCTGTCCATGATGGTTGGTGGGTGCCGCTGAAAAAGAAACTTTGTTTTGGAGAAAGTTGTAAATTCCTTTCCTCATTTTTTCTGAGTGCAAAGTAGTAAAACCGCTGAGAATCTTGTAAAACAGTTAAGAGATCTGTGATGGTGTTACTCTGAATTTCTTGGGAATATAAGGTCATATTTGAAAACTTCAAAGTGTATTCTGCGGAGAGCAGGTGAGTTGCTGAGGTTTTTAGGGTTTTTTTTTTAAGCTTTCAGTATACTTTCTCATTCATGATCTATAGGTTGTTAATACTGTGTTTAGATGCTTCGGACTATGTCATCCCTGGATGGTTTAAACAATGAAATGTCATCTTGGTGGCTGCATTACCTTGAATTTTATGAGAAGCTGTGTTTCCAGACACATGCAAAACTCCTTAAACCCATATTTAATTTTTACTTATTTTGTTTCACAGTCCAATCTGAATCTGGTTGTGCCAACGTTGTGTCTGCAGCTCCCTGCCTGGCAGAGCCACAGCAATATGAAGTACAATTTGGACGATTACGCAATTTTCTCACAGGTAAATATCAGGAAGCAAGGAAGAGGAAAGTAACTGATTTTCTTGTCATTCGAGTGAGTAAAGGACAATGCAGTAAAATTTAAAATCATGTCTCTGACAATCTTTTGATTTCTAGTTTTGAGATTTCAGTTACTACAATTAGAAATATTTATTTTTTCTTCTTTGTTATTTTCTGAGTGCTGAGTACCTTTGGCTTTTGTAGATAGCCGAGTGCCCTTTCTTATTCAAGCATTCGGCTTTGTGTATCTTCTAGACAACACCATACATATACAGGACAAGAAGATTAGAGTATTGTATGTGAAAGGCAAGTAACTTAGAAATTAGTTTAGTTCTATGCTGTCCCCTAGTTTAGGGCTTTAAATTTTATTCATGATTAGCTTATTTTTATGACGGTCTGGATTTTTAAGGGAGAATTTTTTCCCTTAAATTTATCTGTACTGGCTTTGAGACTGGAGGTATATCAAAAAAAGTGAAAAAATTGTCATTCAGTAGCGTGATGCAGAAGACTAATGATTTTTCTTTTTTTTTTTTAATAATTTTTTTAGTAATTAAAGAAAAAGGGTACTCCTGAGAACATCCTTATTTCTTCTATGAGTCCCAAATGTGGGAAACAGAAAACAGATAGGATTTTTAGAGAACAGTACTAAGGAAGGTGAGGTTGCCGCCACTCCTGCCTTTGGGCACACCTACGTTTGTCCAATGTAAGGATTTGATCCCAGTATGCATAACACTAGGATTAATATTCCTGATAGTTGCTGAAGGGAGAGGGAATGAGGAAGGCAGAGGCGGAGAATAGTGGTGTCTTAGCCTTACCATCTGAAGCAGTTCAACACCACTGCACTTTATTATTGGAGGTAAATCCATACAGTTCAATAGATTTTTGAGAAGCATGATTGCTCTGTTCAGTGGCTTAAATATCACTTGGAGAAGTGGTAGGCATGGTTTTGGTGTTCAGGTCGACTGTTTTCATCTTTTTTGTCCCTCTTGCTCAGTTTTGATTTCTTACACACATGAACTGCTTCTGTTTCTGCAAGGAAGTATCTTGCCAGTCAGCCACAATGCGCAGCAGGACACTTTCCATTTCTGTGATGCCTGCCCCCAGGGGCACTGAGGAGTGGGCAGGGGACTAGGACCAATGAATAATGTAGGAATTACTCTAGAGGTCTCTAGTTCAACCAGCTGCTCAAAGCAGGGCAAGATGGGCGTTTGATCAGGTTGCTCAGGGCCTTGTCCAGCCAGGTTTTGAAAATCAGAAAGTGTGGAGATTGCTCTGGGCCCCAGCTGCAGGGCTGAGCGATTTGGTGAGAATTTCCCTTGCAGCAGCTTGTCCTTTCACTGAGCACATCTGAGAAGAGGCTTGCTCCTTTTCCTCCATAATGTCCCACTGGGTACTGAAGGCAGCAGTTGCATACCCCCTTATTCTTCTCCAGGTTCGGCATACCCAGCTCCCGTAACCTCTCTTCATGTGTTCCTGGGGAACATTTTCTTCGTTCCTGTTTCTGCAAACTTCCCATCTCTTCCCTTTTTACCCTGCTGCAGAGTGAGGTCCTTTCCTTTGTCGCATTTCTGGACTAGAGCACCTGCTGGCTGCTTAGAGCTTTTACTACATACAGACCACTGGTTTCACTGGTATTGGCCCAGTTTCAGTGGGGCAGAAACGAGAATGATACCTAAGTATGCAAATATGTATGTATACACTGCACACCACACTCTGTAGTTACTCATACAGAAATGGGAGAGAGGCAGTGTGGACCAGAGAAAGTCTGGAAGAGTGCTCAACAGGAGAGGAAAACTAACCTAATGGAAAAGGGGGGGGGGGAAGAATATGCATTGGTGAGTGGCAGGAGGGGAGAACAAGCTGAAAAGAAGCATTGCTGTTGGAAGGCCAGAAGTGCCGTTTGAGGACCAGCAATGCCTATTTTGTTGCAGTAATTTGGGCCTCCAGCAACTCGTTGTTCTGGTCCTGCATGCTGCTGTGGTGGTGTGCGGCAGGGCTCCGCTCCTTAGGCTCCCTGCAGCCGGCTGGATGTGGGAGGGAAACAGCCCCAAGAAGCTGATGCAGGAGGGGTGGAGCTGTCACACAGATTAGTCTCTGCAAGGTACAGCACAGCCTAATTGGGAGTTTGTTACACTGTGTACTAGGAATTACTGCTGGGATTTGCCTTGGCAGAGAAACGGGGGGAGAGAGAGAGAGAGAAAGCGCACACATCGGCAGGCACAGAAATAAAACAGGAGCACAGCATATTGCTGTACATTTTGGAAACTGTAGCTTCCTGTCCCCCCAAGACAAATCAGTTCCATCTGATGCACCACGTCCAAGTTTTATGGAAGCTGAAAGGAAAAAAAGCCACCTAAGTTCAGGCCTGCACAAGCTAGGTAAATAATTTTGACTTAAACATGTTAAATACTATTTTAATTTTTTCAAGTCCGTTTATTGCAAAAACACAGAGGGCATATTCTTTTTAAATACATAGGGGAAGAATTCAGCTGTCACGTAGTTTGAGGTTGTACTTTAATAGCTGGCCCACACCTAAAAAGGGTTTTGAAATCTCTGCATTTTGTTCTGACAACATACCTCACTGACTTGAAAATCTCTCTTCAGATCTGTAAATAGGAACTGTATATCCGCTTTAGGTGATAGAAGAGGTTCATGTAGGTGCTCCAATAGTGTCTTGTCTTGCTTGCTATCTGATGCCACTGTCAAGGCTTTTTTCAGTAATTGTCCTTGCTGTGTTTTATTCCCAGTAGAAAGTGGATTAAGAAATCATTCAAAGTTTGTTGCGCTTTTTTATATAGATTCAGATTCTCAGCACAGCCATGAAGTGATGCCTCTTCTGTATCCCCTCTTCGTCTACCTCCATCTGAACATGGTCCAGAATGGCCTAAAAAGCACAGTGGACAGTTTTTACAGCCGCTTCCATGGCATGTTCTTGCAGAATGCCAGCCAGAAGGATATCATTGAGCAGTTGCAGACTACCATGACTATTCAAGATATCCTGTCCAACTTGAAGCTCCGGGCTTTTCTGGACAACAAGTACGTCATCCGCCTTCAAGAGGACAGCTACAACTACCTTCTTCGCTACCTCCAAAGTGACAACAACAACGCCCTGTGCAAAGTCCTGACCTTGCACATTCACCTGGATGTGCAGCCCGCCAAGAGGACTGACTACCAGCTCTACGCTGGTGGGAGCTCCTCGCGCAACGAGAGCAACGGCCTGGAACCCAGTGACGTGCCAGCTTCCATTCTGCAGAATGAGGCAGCGCTGGATTTACTGCAGGACAGCATTAAACGTGTCAAGGACGGGCCCCCTTCCTTAACGACCATCTGTTTCTATGCCTTCTATAACACAGAGCAGTTGCTGAACACTGCAGAGATTTCACCAAATAGCAAGCTGCTTGCTGCTGGGTTTGATAATTCGTGTGTGAAGCTGTGGAGCCTGCGTTCCAGGAAGTTAAAATCTGAGCCCCACCTCGTTGATGTGTCCCGCATCCGCCTGGCTTGTGACATCCTGGATGAGGAGGTCTGGATAATTATTTTTTTTTCTTTTTAATTCCCCCTGCCCCCCCCCCCTTTTCTGCCCAGGTATTTTGGGCATGCATTGCGGAGTATCTAATAGTGTCTTAAGGGACTGTGAGGCTGTTGCACAACCTGTCTGCCTTGACAGACAAATTTTGTAGCCTGCTCTCATCCTTGTGCTTTTCTCCAGTGGTTGTAAATGCTGCACTGAGGTGCAATGAGTTTGTGCTCGGGTCATAGTTATTAGTCCTAGGTGCTGATCTCCCTCCTCCAGCTGTCCTTGAACAGGTGGCAGTACACAGGCAGCCCAGTAAGGGCAGGTGACTAGAGAAGGCTCCCATCCCTGAGGAGCCTTCTTATGGATGGGAAGATGAAACAAGGAGGTGGGAACAGTAAAAACACACTGTGATGAATGAAAACTAAAAGGAAACTGGCTCAGAACAACCAGTCAGAAGGGTGGAGAGAAGGGGAGAGACTCGGGAAGAGGAAAATAAAGACCAAGGGAGGAAGGAGCCAGAGGCAGCTGGTCTGAGACCTCAGGAAGGAGGAGGGATGCCCAAATGCAAAACTGTATTTAAGGAACCACCTTAACCAGAGGTGAAGAGTTAGCATGGAAAAATTACGCAAAATGTCTCTATTAAGGAATCTGTGTTGTAGAAACTTCAGAGGCTTCCTACGCTGGAGTGCTGGAGACAAGGACAGGGATGTCTGTGCCTTCACATGCTAGGCTAGATAGCATCTTCTAGTTTACTTTTTTTTTTTTGCCTTCTAGTCACGCCCTTCCTCCCCTCTCACCACAGCTGCCCACGTAGCATCTTATATCTGGTTAGAGATCAGAATTTGTGACTCTTCCTTTGTTTAATCACTCCCCTCTTGAAGTGTGTGGGGGGGAAGCCTCATTTGTTCTTGTGTTGAGCATTTAGCAGGAGAAACATCCTTTCTTTTGCTGTTTTTTCTTCTTATAAAAAAATACCTAGTGGCAGGGTTCTGTTTATTTTGGAAGGGTGCAGAGAGCTTGCTGTAGGAAGGGATCTATGGGTAGGGATTGCTTTGTCAGTCAGCTTGAGAACTAGAGGCAGGCATCCAGGTGAGATAGCACAGCAGCATGCTCACCTCTTCCCAGGTTAACTCTTTCTGCAGGGTGAGCAGGTAAGTGGGTCAGACTAGCCTGAGATAGAACTATGGACTTGTTTTCATTATAAGCTGCAAGAGTTCTAGGACATGTGACTCTGTGTATTGCTTGTCATGGAAACCAAATGTCAATAATCTGCGACAGAGGAGAACTTCTCTGGTAAATCAGCAGGTCACCTCCTTTGGCTCCAGACTATAGAAAAGTGAGATATTGCCAGGTTATCAGGAGTGTATATTAGCCTTTTTTGGCACGTAGACACATATTTGCATACTGTACGTGTATTATGAAACAGCTATGGAAGCTTGAGTGCAAATGGCTCTTGTTGGCTATTTAATATTTTGTGTATCCTACAGTATTCATGCACAGGTCTAAAACCAAAAACTGGTCAAAGACCAGCACAGATCAAAGTCGTCATTACCCTGAATGACTTCTACCACTGACAAAACAAATAGTGACCTGATCAGGAGTTCAAAGTTAAGGGAGGATACCAGCCTGAACACACTGCTGGTTGTGTGTCCTGAATGAAAAATGCAAACGAAAGCCTATGGACTACAAAGGAAATAAATTCCAGTATCTGGGAGCCCTCAGTGAAAATACACAGACACCCACAGGGTCGTAGGTGGGAACAGACCAGCACCTGCTTGGATGCCACGGGAGTATAAGCCACAGATACCAAGACAGACCAAACAAGACTGCCCTGACTGGGCTGCAGTCATCGGTAATGCAGCTCAGTGTGAACAGGGGCTGTGTTTCGGACTGTCGCTGCAGTATGATCAGCAACAATTCACAGTGACAAATCTGATTAAAACTTCGACAAAGAACAATTCTGAATGTGCTTTGCCGTTACTTCAGAATATACTATAGAATAACTTGTGAGGATGTTAAAGTTGGCTGGGTTTTGTAAGGTTTCTTCATTTTGGTTTTTTTTTAGTTGATTGCTGTGTTGTGTAATTAGCTTCGGACACTATATTTAAGAGGTAGTGTTTGAAAGAATTAATCCTTAGATTGGTTTCTGATTTGCTGCAAGCAAATAGATCCGTCTGTTCATGAAGATATAGAGGTCTAAAAGTGCGAGTTTCAGTGGTGGCATTTCCAGGGTGGCGTTACAGTTAGACTGTTGGGTTTATTAATTCTTTTTGTATATGTATAAAAATGAGGTTGAGACTTGGCAAAAGTGTTGGAGAATGATGTTTTTTCCTAGTCTGTGTAAAAGCTTTTGTGTCAGTAAAGTCAAAGTCTTCTACTAGGCGTAGCTTTCATAAATTTTGCTCAGTGTGATGGCCCAGTGCACTTCACAAGTGTTGTCTTGCTTCTTGGAAATAGGAGAGAGAGACTTACTATTCAGGGATAAAGTAATTCCATTTTATTTATAGTGGCATCTCACAAATGCCACTTTATAGTGTCTCTTTCTTAAGGTCTAGTATAAAAATGCAGTTTTGCAGCTGGGCAAATGGACGCGTTGTCTCTCTGCAATTTTGCCATGCTTATCAGTGGTACTACATAAATCAACAACAGAAAATAATACTCTCTGTTCCAAGCCAGAAGAGTGGCCACCTTTAAATTCTGTGAAGACTAAGACTTGACCCCATTTAGCTCTGCTTCTAAGATTCTGCTTTTGAGTGGCAGCGGTCCTTCAAGTAGTAGTGAGCAGTAATGATACCGACTCCTTGGTGGATGGCACATGGGAGGGAATTCTGGAAGGAGCAGTAAGAAATATCCTGCAAAGACAGCCATGGTGTCTGCTCCCTCATCTTTCCCTGAAAGGAAAACTTACTTCTCTTACTGTAGGCTAGTAAGAGATCTGCCCTTTTGACACCCAGGGAAACTTGTTACTAGTTAGAGGAGAAAAAAAAAGGGGGGGAGGGGACGGGGGACAGTGAAATGTTGTTTTGGTTTGTTTTTTTGAAGTTATCATTGTTGCTTTTTGAGGCTCACTCATTCCCTTGAGGCCTATACTGGGTGGAAGATCTAGATCATTTTTGTCAGCTAAATAATATTTGCTGCTTACAAGGTTAAATGCATCAGCAGTAAATTTTTCTGGGTCCAGATGACTGTCATGCAAAATCCATTACTGATTTAAGTAATAGCTGAGGAGTTACACAGTCTGTCCATAGGTGTATCATTTGGAAGGTGTCCTGTGAAACAACATGCCAATGTTTTTGTTCTTTTCGGTTTCCTAATAATACAATTTTTGGGAGTCTTGTACTTACTCAGGAGGATTCCCTGTTCACTGTCGAAGAGTAAGTTTTCTTGGACTCATTTCAGTAGTGTTGGTACATTTTCCAGTTCTGTCCTATTACTTAAAATCTGTTTTGATAGTTCTTCTTTTCAAAATGGGTAATACAAATAATAAAAGGTAGCTTTTTTGGGTGTGTACATTACTGTTTAAAATAGGCTTATGTAACTTAGTTTCTTGACCATTCCAAGGAAATACAAATCGTTCATGCAGTGGTTGCACCAACAAACCACTTCAGAAAGAGCTAACAGATATTTGGGTAGTGCCCAGCGGTATGTTATATCCCAGAAACATATTCAGTGTGTGAAATTGGAATCCTGAGAAGAATATTATGAAGAGAGATTCCCTGTCTCCCTGCTGATTTCTAGCACAGGTTGTAACCTTTCTATAGCTGCTGTAAAGGCTCACCTACATGGTAGTAGCTGTGGGATGCAAGGAAGAGTGTGCTTGATCTGACAAAAAAAAATGAAGCTTCATTCTGCAAGGTAGTAATTCAGTGGCTGAACTTCCAGCTGCTTTGTTAATCTGGTCAGCAGACTTACTTGGATAGGGAGGAAATGGAAAAGTTTAGTGACTCAGAAGCATTATAGGTATACCGGTTTTGGTGAGCTGTAACAGCAGTGTGCAGTTGTTATGCTAAATGGGTGTCAAACAGAAGTCAAAGATAAGATTTGCTACCTGTGACCATATAGGAGTGTGGTTTTGAATGCTGCAGAAGGCATTGTCAAATAAGCTGCTACTGTAATACAAGAAAGGAAGATTAGGTCCTTGAAAGAGAAAGCGTATGTGCTTGCACACACCCCAAGAAGCCCTGTATGAATGTGAAGGCATAAAATTAAGTACCTGTACTTACAGAACTTACAGAAACTGTAATACAATATCAGTAATGTGAATGAGCTTCCACTGGTAACTTGTCAGGAATCTTACGGTCATAATTAAGTAGTATAAAATGCTGCAGGTATCAGCCTCTCTCCTTTAATGTGGTAACATAGCCTAGAGATGCTGTGGATTCCAGCAAGCAATGCTCTATCTGAGGTAGAAAAAGCCATTTGAATAAGAATGGGGCTTTGCATGCTAGAGCCTGCAGTTTCTCTCTGCCTCACCTCCATAGTAGAGATGAAGTTGGCTCCCAGCCACATCATAAAACTCCCATGGGCACTGACTGCTCTGAAGAGAATTAACATTGCTAAACGCGGCTTGCTGCCTACCACTAAACAAGCAGTTGAGGTGGGAGAAAGGCAGCAAGCTTGCTAAGTCAGAGTTTGCTCACCTCTGATGTGAGATTTGAAACCACTGGAGGAGAAGAGCTTTCAGGATTATTGCTAAGTCTGAAGCAAAACTGTCTGCGTCCTGAGGTCAGAGGGACGGGAGATGTCACGTCACCCAAGAGAGCTGCTCACGACGCACCGGCTTGTGCTGGTCGTCAGCGGTCCGGCAGCCCTGGGGAATTGGTTTCCTCTCAGGGCAGGAAGTGCTCCTTCGGCAGGAAACAGGACAGTTTGTGATGATAAAAGTTAAAGGGGCTGCTCACAAACAAAAGGGCGTTGTATTGAATTTGATGTGCAGAGATTGTCCACGGATGAGTGTTACTGATTCAGTACTGAGGAAAAGTGTCTGCCTGACAGCCCTGAGGAAGGGTTATCTCAAGCTACTACACAGGTGCACCCCAAGCCGTGCTTATCTCACACTCTGTCAGTGAGACCGCAGCTTGCTGGGCAGGGACACTCTCTTGAGTTGAGATTTGTTGAAAATTGTGCTGCCTGTGGCCTTTGATTGTCAAGAGATGCTACTTGAGTAGACTTTCAGAGACACTCACCCTGCATTGGGAGGTTCCTTTAGCACAGCTCACTGAGCAGTCTTTAAACGTGAAAGCCTTTACTTGTGACTATCTGCCCTGGTACTTGAATTTGAGAATTACAGGATAAAAAGGTTACCAGTGCCATCCTTTTTGTGATTATTCATCTTCTACCCCAAAATAGATCCTTTGACCTAAATAAGCTGCGTACATTTGCTGTTCTTGAAGGGTGAGGTTGTGAAAGCATCCAGATAGAGCTTGCATGGATATAGATATTATGGCCCTACTGGGTTTCTGTTCACATGTGGGACTGAGAAGGAATGTCCAGCAGACAGCATGCCAAATATGCTTTGTCTTTCCGTCTCCTGCCTTTTGTTTAAGACATCTGTGTTTCTTTTTCTCTGTTGTGAGATTCCCTTCCCATAATGACCACACCAAAAGAGCAGATGCCAAGATCTGTTTCAACATCTTAGCCAAAAGTTTAATAGAGAGTGGATAGGGAATAAGCATATGTTTTAGCAAGTGGAAAAATGTCATAAAATACTTTTTTTTTCTTTCTTTTTTCCCCTATTTGCCTACAATCCCAGGTTAAAGGTGCCTTCTGGAGTGGGCATGAGGCTACCTGAAATGAAGATAAAACTTTTACATAAACTCTTACCTCCCTATTTCTTTCAGCATTAACTTAGATGCAGCAAATGCACTAGCAATGTTTGTGCCTCAGAGTTGCAAAAAATGCGCCATGTCTAAAATAACGCCTTCAGTATTAACGCCCGCCTGTTTTCATCATGGTGGTTCCTGTATTTGTTGAACAGATAAACATAGTTTCCTTTCTTGTTTATTTTTCTCCTCCCCAACCAGGAGGAAGAAGATGACAGCGCAGGCACAGAAATGAAGATCCTGAGAGGACACTGTGGACCTGTGTATAGCACGAGGTTCCTTTCAGACAGTTCGGGACTCTTATCTTGTTCTGAGGACATGTCCATCAGATACTGGGACCTCGGAAGTTTTACAAACACTGTGTTGTACCAAGGACATGCCTATCCTGTCTGGGACTTGGATATTAGCCCCTGCAGCCTGTACTTTGCCAGTGGTTCCCACGATCGCACTGCAAGGCTCTGGTCATTTGATCGGACGTACCCACTGCGAATATACGCAGGCCATTTGGCAGACGTAGACTGTGTCAAGTTCCACCCCAATTCCAACTACTTAGCGACGGGCTCCACGGACAAAACTGTGCGCTTGTGGAGCACTCAGCAAGGCAACTCGGTGCGTCTTTTCACTGGGCACCGTGGCCCCGTGCTAGCACTTGCGTTTTCTCCCAATGGTAAGTACCTGGCATCAGCAGGTGAAGACCAGCGGCTAAAGCTGTGGGACTTGGCCTCAGGAACTCTTTACAAAGAACTGAGGGGGCACACGGACAACATAACCAGCCTTACTTTTAGCCCCGACAGTAGTTTAATTGCTTCGGCGTCGATGGACAATTCAGTCCGGGTCTGGGACATTCGGAACACTTACTGCAACGCCCCTGCAGATGGGTCTTCCAGTGAACTGGTTGGTGTATATACCGGACAAATGAATAATGTACTGAGCGTACAGTTTATGGCCTGTAATCTTCTTCTAGTGACTGGAATTGCACAAGAAAATCAGGAACATTAATTTTTTTTTCTTAGGGAAGCGGGTGGGTGTATTGAATGCCAGAGTCCATTGCAAGCTGAGATTACTGACTGTGAAACACTTTTCTTCCTCTGTCCCCTTGAAAGGCATGTTCAGCGTGATGCAAATGCTTTAAAATGTCTTGCCCCCAAAAAGACTGTGGTGTTGAACAGAATAAGGAAAAAAGGAGGAGTGATGAAAATACGTATACATTCTAACCTTGTAGGGATGGGGAAAAGGGGAGGAAATCCAGTAGCCTGGGGAAACCAAAAGCCTGGTCCAAACAAATGAAACTGCCAACCAGATAAGCTGCTGATCTGCACTTAAATATCCTGCATTGATTGATGGGCACATCTTACCTACTGTTAGCTGAGGCTTGAGTGTGTGGAGAACTACTGGCCCAGTGGTTTTTGTTTCGTTTTGCTTTTGTTTTCCTGGTATTGCAGAGGACCAGCATTTTAAGACCCTTATTTTAAAAGAACATTATGTATTTTCTACAGTGATAGTGGTCCTAAATATTACAGCTCCCTATAGCACTTCTGGAATATTTTGGACTAGCTAAGTAGAAAATACCATCTTTCTTTTTAGGACGGGGATGTAAATCTGACCTCAGTTGGGGCCCATCTCTGCATTGTCATTTGGGTTTGGTTCCTGGTACTAGCTGTGATATTTGTATTTATGTTCCATTAATTAGGAATCTTCCTGAGCCTGGTTGCACTGTGTTTTGAGGATGGGAGGACAGTGGGGGTAGAGTGGTGGCTTTAAGGGTAATAAACAACTTGCCCTGTCTGGAGAGAGGGCACAATAGAACTGAAGCGGCTAAGTTTGGACTCCTAATGGAAACGGGGCATGTCAATCCACCACTGCACCTCACAGAAATATTTCCGTAAATGGAAGTTGGCAGTCTAGGGAGAGGGGGACGGGGAAAGAGACACACAAAGTGACATGGGAAAAAATAGTTTTACTAAATTATTGAGCGTACACAGAGGCAGCTCTGCCAGTGTTGAATTTTTCTCAAAAAATGTTGCAATATCAGTTTCATGAACACTTTGTGAGATAAATCATCAGCATTTACAACAAGGATCTATGGAAAAAGCACGTTCTAGTTTGTCATTTGGAGAGATTAAATATTTCTGCTTTCTGGAAAGAGTTATTTTGTATTTTGTTTTCTATTAAAAGCATTTAGTTTAAAAAAAAAAATAAAAAATGGTTTGGTCCCTTTCTGGGAAACTTGGTCTGACTTGCATGGGAAGGAGAGGGCAGGAGCATGCTTTTCCTACACTGCTTGAGCCGGAGCCTGCTTGGCACTTGGAGGCTGAATCTGGTGGTCTCACTCGTTTGCTGTGTGCTGTTTTGATATCCCCCTGCTTGCTTTCCACAGAGCTGACTTGGCAGGTCATGGTGTAGGGTATCGACACAGCTTTGTAGGTCAGCTGAAATGCATGTGGAGGATCTAGGTACCCCTTCAGGCTGACAGTGTGCACCAAAAGGTCTTGTTCTGTAGCTCTGCATTACATTTACTCTGTGGTTTGACGTCCCAAAATGCCTCTTTTGAGCAAGGACACAATCCTAATGTCTTCTAGACAGGCTGTGGGTATTAAGTTGTAATTCCCTTCAGCTTCCCTTAGACCTTCTGGACTTTCATGAGAGAATTCTCTTCAGAACATCCAAACAATCTAAGAATTTAGATGACAGCTCACAATTGCCTTCCCCCCCCCCCCCCCCCCCTTAGGTTGGTAAAATAACCAAAACCTTTTATCAGAAAAGTGTTTGACCTTTCTGAGATTAGTAACAGTATGTGCTGCAGCTCAGCTTTGTCAGTAGCAGAAACCCCTCTGTATGCTGGGAGCTGAATGGCACTGCTAATCTTCTGACGGCTGATATCAAAAGTGTGAAGCAGCTCAACAATCCCAGACCAGGATCAGGCATTTTGGAGAGAAGAAAAAAAAAAAAACAAACCCAAAACAGTATGGGAGATGGTTGTATTGCTGATGCTTTGTGCTATGCAGGTCTCTAGAGAGACCTTCTTCAGATCTATTGAGCTGATAGTGCTTGCCAGTGTTCACTGGAACTCATTTTGTTGTTTGTTGCCATATGTCCTGAGTAGTGTTTAGATTTAGAGCAGCTGGACTTTTGGTCCTGAAGTAGAGCGAACAGCAACCAAAAGTGGGGAGGGGGTGGGGGAAGGCAACATGGGCAAAAAGCAAAGTTTCCCTTTAACATCTTACTTCTACAGTGGAATTGGGCTTTTTATTAGTTGATTATTCTGAAGTATTTTGCACACAGAAGTGACGAGTAAAGAGACTTAGGAAGCAAATCCTGTTATACATACATAGGCTAAAAAATGTAAAAGTGATTTCTGAGGTGTTGGAAAAATGGTATCACTATTTTTGTGCTTCAAACTTAAAACTTTCATGTATTGTGTGGACAGGTTTTGATGCTCACGGAATGTAAATGTTTGAAGGGAGGAAGCCAGGAAATAATCTAGACGATAAGAAATGTCTGCAATTGATTGACAGGCTGAATTTCAAGGTAGAACTGGGAGGAAAGTATGAGTGGGAGGAAGGAATACCACTAAGTCTACCAAAATTTGGACCATAATCTCTATTAACTGTTTATTTCAGAACTAAGTCTGCCTTTGCATAGACCACTTCCTTTTTCTATTTTAAATATATATCATAAGAACACAAAAGCATTTAAGTCGACATAGTTAAGCACTTAATATTTAAGTGTCGCGTTGGGGACTGTTGCTGCTCGTGAGCCTGTGTGTAACGCAGTTCTCAGTCATGTAACTGGGTACTCCTTCCCCTGCAAAGCTCTGCTCACTCCATGCATCTCCTGGACGATGCTCAGTGCATCAGGCACTGCATGGTATCAGGCAGTGGCGAACAGGAGATGCTCAGAGAAAGGGGGCATATAGACAGTGATCCTTCCATGGTTTACACGCTCCTGTCTTCTCACAGTTACTGTTAGTAGCGTTTGGATTTGGGTTTGGTTTGTTTAATTTTTCAATAGGCTTCCAGAGCTGCAGGCTATGTATCTGCAATAACTGCTGATGGATTTAGTTTCCATTAATTTTGTCTCATCCCTTTTATTAATGAGCTATATACTTGTAGCTTCCACATTTTGCTGCAGCAAGAAGTTCTACACCTTGATTTTGGGAGGGGGGTGGGGTGGTATTTCCTTGGTTTTGACATCCGTTATCTGATAATTTTGTTCTGTTCCTTAACCTCTTGAATTGATAAAGGCATTGAACAGCAAAACGCCCTTTCAAAAGATGTCACGTAGGCCAGGCCACAGTAAATATAGACAAAGCTGAGCTACAAGTCGATGCTTAGTTGCTTAGTCACCGAATACTATGAAAGGACAGGGTATTTGCTCTAATAAACAAACTGCTACGCCCATTCGCAGGTCTATGTTAAAGTTGCCCTTCCCACTTTTAACACTGGCATCTCCTGAGCAGCCTGCTGCCACCCTGTTCAGTCTAAACGTCTTAACTTCCCGAATGGTGAAGTTCATCTATTCCTCCCCATTCTGGTTCCTTTGTGAAAAAGCTGTCTCTTACAAGTGTCTTAAGTCTAAAAATATTTTACAGAAATGATATTTCCATTAACAGATCCTTTTGGTTTGCCAAGAAAAATAAAAAGGACTTCAGGCCGTTTTGCTAACCTTGTTTCAACTGTGGCCGACTGTTTGTTAGTCCTCCAGGCTCAGTGGGTTCTTCAACAAAGTCCTGAAATGGCCTTCCTTCTGAGTGGTGTCTAGTTGCTCACGGTGAGACAGGCTCTAAAACTGTACCATTACAAGACACCGATGTGACAGTTAAATTAACTGCCTGGATGTTCCTCGCCAAAGACTATCCCATCATGCTGCACGTTAGCTATGGGGTTTTTTTAAAAGTACTGGATAGGAGCCCAAACTGACTGAAATAACTCAGCAATGCTCACCATGCTCAGTGTATTTCAAGTACAAAATACTGGTAAAATTTCTCTCTGGACTGGTGATCTTTTTTTAACAATTTTAAACGTGTGGCTGGCTTTCTGTTTCCTGGACACTACTGTACAACAGCACTGAGCAGCAGTTACACAGAGAAGGTGGTATATTCTCTCTCAGTGCCCAGTTTAAGACAAGGCATTATCCACCATGTCTGTCATCCTGCGGAAATGTTCTCTCGGGACGGTGAAATTCTTGAACAAGGCAGCTGTGGAAGCTATTTCTATAACTTGATATCATAGGTGTTACTCTGTAACTGAAACACGTGTCCTCTTTTCAAGCAGGAGAAGGGATCGGCTGCATTAAGCTGAGGGTTAAGCAAGAAGACTTAAGAGCTGTGCTTGCTTCAGGTAGCCCTGCCTCTTCCTACCTAGTCAAAATCTTTGCAGCTCCGTTTAGGATAAATTTTTCTTCTTTTTGCGTAAGTTTGTGATCTTCAGTGAAGTCATGATCTTCTGTTTATGACAAGCCTGATAACAAAAGTATTTTAGCACATACAGCCAAGAACAGGACTTGATGGTGTTTGGTGCTGTACAAGCATATCAGTTAGCACATGGACGGTGCTCTGCTGACACTGCCTGAGAACAGGAGGAAGAAACTCTGAGTACCTCTACCCCACCATCAAAGGGAAAGGGTGTACCAGTATCACTACCCCAGCTCTGAAGAACAGGATGGGAGGTGATGCAGAAGCTGTGCATGTCAGGGACTATGACTATGGTGGTGTCCATTTCTACTTCTTTACTACCGCTTCTTCCCCCAACCCAGCATCAGTGCTTCTATTCACACTGCTACACATGGTGCAACACCACCAACTCCAGCAGCTTTGGCAGGATAGTAGGGCAGGTCAAGGCAGCTTGTTGAAATTGTCAAGCTGCCTTCCTTGCTCATAAATGGCTTGAAAATATTTCTTTAATCAAGCACGTTTGGTTTTGGTGTTTTGGTTTGGATTTTTTGGGTTTGCTTTTTCTGACACACACACACACACACCCCTTTCCCGGTTCTTAAAATTGTTTAACAGAAGTGGGCTGTGACGTACTGAACTACCTGTTTCCAGCTGAGAGAAGCCTTTTATCTTGTGATATCCTTTGGGATATTCAGGGAATATCCTGAACACCTCACCCCTAATTTGGAAGGTGCTAGATCAGATTCCACTTTTTTACATTTTGGTAAGTGGTCTACCTAGACAGAAGCAGTGAGTGTGATGGCTCCATTTGGTGGCACAGTAATGCTCCCACTGAAACAGCCAAAGGCTGGGTTGCACATGAGTCTCAGGAAGTTCCTAAAAGCGATGCGTAGAGGAGAGATAGATGGACACTAAATGGAAAAAGGCCGCTAGATAACAAACCACTCTTGCCAGAAGCAGTTTCTTCATCTCTGGACAGCAGTGATAGTACCTTGTCCACTCTGATGTCTGCCTCAGGCCAGCCCTGGGCCTGGCTTTACAATAGCTGGTGATACTTCATGGAGAGGGAAAGGACTGTGCAAATAAGGGTGGGAACTGCCACGTGCTTGCTGCAGTGATAAACTGGGGTCATGCTGTAAGACAATCCCAGGCAAACTAGTGCCGACCCCATCTGGAGGACAGCCATTTGTCTGGCATCCAGAAAAGCACAGCAAAACTCATGTAATGACAATTTGCCCTTTAGAACTAGCACAGATCTTTCCAGAGCTGCATGTAGTTCACCATCAGAAAGCAGCCAAGCCCAAACTATTAGCTCAGACATCCCGAGGTCTGGAGTTGTGAGCACACACACGACTTCGTAGTATTTTAGGTTAACACATCACAACTTCAGCCCGTTGCTGGAGTTGAAACGAGGCATGTTTGCATAGCTTTTGCTCATTTTTTTGTATTGGTGAGCAGCTTAGCTGGTGACTTATGTGCTGGACTGCTGTTGCTTTTGCCATTTTTGCTTAAGGCAATAGCAGAGCAATCTGCATGTGGTAAGCAAACTGGAAAAGAATAGCCAGAATTTTGGCGCGCTCTTCCCTCCTGGCAATTCTACTCCACTAGTGCACATATTTCATGACCACTTAGGATGACTTTATAACCATCTGTGAGTTTGGGGTTTGTTGTGTTTTTTAACGCTAGTTTTTTTTTCCCCAGAAGCAAAGCGTAAAACAAACTGGAACGTAAAGCTCTGCTGCACCTGAACTTCTGATCACCTTTGCCAGTCAGATCTCACCAGGGCAGAGACAGGGGGTGCTTGGCTTTCTCTTTTCTTTTTTTAATTACTTACCCATAATTATTTATTATATTACTTCTCCAAAGTCTCTCAAGCAAAACCATCTTGTGTTGTCCAACAGCCCTCATGCTGTGGCTGGTGCAGGAGACTTATATAAGAGCGTAGAGAACCTGCCTTCCTGAAGCACTGTTTGTGTCTGCACGGATTGTTTTATTGCAAGCACATGATGCTTACCTGCAAAATTTTATCGAGTGATCACCTCATGTGTCTCAGTAACGTCTACACAGAGGGATGTCAGAGCCCCATCCTCACGCCTCGCTGCTCCAGCTGCCTGTGCTCCTCCTGCCTGGGTGCACTGTGCACCTGGCAGTGGGAACTGCATGCTTCAATCAGGTTTAATTTTGTGATGGAGATGTTTGGTTGCCTTCAGATGGCACTGCACAAGAACGTGCATTGTGGGATTTCAACATACTGTGTTGCTTTTGTACTGCTTGCTTCACTTTATGCAAAGGCTTTTGTCCTGCAGTGCCTGGTTGTTTCTCCTTGCAGATGCAGAACAGGCTACAAAACTATTTCAGTATCAAGCAATCACTGAATATAAATCTAGCGCTTGCAGTTTTACCTACAACATGCAACCCCATCAGCTGCCACACACCCAATCAGATGACCTGGGGACAGTACAGGCTGGGCAGGAGAGGACAGCCTGCAGCAGCTGAAGACAGAAACCCATGCCTCTGCAAACCTTCCTGAGCGTACCCTTCTGGCGGTGGTTGCATCTGCCTCCCTTTCACCTGTACCCTCCCCTCCATTCACTGGGTTTCCCCTCCATACCTTCCAGTGCCCCGCAGGGGAAGGGGGCCTGGGCTGTGGCAGGCTTGGCAACAGCCCCCCGGCCCTCTGTATTGCACCCAGGCTGGAGGGTTGCTGTCTGTACCATGTCCCAGACCCCAATTAATCCCCAGCTACTGGGGGCGGGGCGGGGGGTGGCTAGCCTGGGGCTGGTGTGGGGGATGTGGCATGGCCACAGAGAAGGACACTGGCCCCGGGGCAGCACCACGGCACACACCCTGCAGTGGTGTGTGGCTCCTCACAAGCCGCAACAGGCTCAGCTAACCATCCCTCCTATTAAAATAAAATCGTATTTTAGTGGGTCTCCCCCCTTTTAACAGACTTCTCATATAGTTTTTCACCAAAACCCCCGTTTGTTCAGGACATGGAGGGGCCGAGGCGTCATAAGGGCGCTGACCGGGCCCTCTCCG
>NW_009649927.1:621753-624126 GCF_000708025.1 Charadrius vociferus
ATCGACAAGAATTTATTGTCGTTTAGACAATTATTCTGTCAGGCGGTGACCCCTCCCCACCGGGAAGGGGGATCGGGGAAAAAACAAGGAAACACGAGGGTTGAAATATAAATAGGTTTAATAGGATAAGACTAAATGAGAGGCTGAGAGAGTTGGGGTTGTTCAGCCTGGAGAAGAGAAGGCTCCAGGGAGACCTTTTAGCAGCTTTTCAGCATCTGAAGGGTGCCTACCAGAAGGCTGGAGAGAGTCTTTTTACAAGGACATGTAGTGATAGGATGAGGGGTAATGGCTTCAAACTGGAAGAGAGGAGATTTAGATTAGATATTAGGAAGAAATTTTTGACTCTGAGAGTGGTGAGACACCGAACAGGTTGCCCAGGGAAGTTGTGGATGCCCCATCTCTGGAGGGGTTCAAGGCCAGGTTGGACGGGGCTTGGAGCAACCTGGGCTGGGGGGAGGTGTCCTTGCCCAGGGCAGGGGGGTGGAATTGGGTGATCTTTAAGGTCCCTTCCAACCCAAACCATTCTATGATTCTATGATATAAAATGACAGAAAAACAGAATAATACTCAAAAGACTACTGACAGCAAATTTTACACATGCAGTATATCTGAATAACAAGCACTGTGAATTCTTACAATATGATAGAAATTTATATAGACATTCCACAAATGTGGGACACTGCGAGTGCTACGGCTTCGGGAGGAAGGGAAGGCCTCAGGGGTCAAGAAGTTCTCTGGATCACAGCCAGAGAAGAAGCCAAGGAAGAGAGAGAACTCCTCAGCAAACTTTCTAATTTATATTGAATATGAAGTTCATGGTATGAAACAATCCTGTCGGCCAGCTTGGGTCAAGTGCCTGGGTCTCGCTCTTCCTCATCCCTGCACCTGGCGAGCTTGAAAACGCAGACCTTGAAACTCGTGTACCATAGCTGACTATAAAGTAAGTATTTTCACAAATTCAGACACTAGAGTCTTCTAAAACTGCAGTTTTCCCAAGCATTAGAAGAGACTTTACTGAAAAGTAAAACTGCTGAAAAAGAAATTAATCCTGTGTTGCTCAAACCAGGACACACGCATGGGCCCGACAGTGGCCATCCCGTGCCATAGTGCCGGCCTCAGCAGCCGAACACTGGCCTTGGTGCCCGGCTGTCCCAGGGCTTTGTTTGCTTTGGTTCTGTGAGGCACCTCAGGTGCTGAGAAGTGATCCTGGGATTTCGCTGAAACGCACAGTTGCTCCTTGCAGCCTCACAGGATGGCATGGTAAAGGGCAGGGAGGCCGGGCGTGAGAAAGGAGGAAAGCCAAACATCTTGGGTGAAGCGGCCGTGCCACTGCCCTCGCGGTGTGTGTCTTGCAATGTTTCAGCCATTGCTGGAGGGCTGTGGGCTGTGAGGAAGGTTTATGCTAATTTATGCAAATACCCAGGGAAACAGGTCTGTCAAGGTGATGATTTTCCCAGGATGAGGCTCAATCGCTCACCTCAGCATGCTCTCCGGGCGTGCTAACCCCTCGATTTCCCTAAATACTGGGAATTTGACTACAGGATTTGTGGTAGCAAAACGCTATATCTGTGTTTTCGCCAGATCTTTTAATACAATTTTACTCATTTGCAGACTTTAAAGCGTGGTTGCTCAAACAGTGCTCTTGCAAACCAAATCTCACGAGCTGACATTAACCAATTAACAAAGAAGCTTGACTCAAAAAGTTTTAAAAGTCAAGCGTAGGTATCCTTATACTGGGCTGTCCAGCGGGGAAAACAGGCTGCTGGGGTCAGTCCCCTGCTCTGGCTTCCAGGACTGCACAGCCTCAGGAAAGCTGCATCCCCGGGGATGCAGCTCCCTTTTCTTAAATCAGGGTTAGGGGCAGCAGATTCTTTGGAAAATGGCTTGTACTCCGAGCAGTAAGATGCGAAGGAAAGAGTAACAATGGAGGGCTCTTTGTATGGATCTTGTAGCCTCCAGTCCGAGCACGGGCACATAAGATCTGTTGATACGGACCCTGTAGCTGCCAGCGTGAGCGTGGGGTCGGGCAGGTGGTGCCTCTGTGGGGCTGGAGCTCTCCTCTGCCTGGAGATTTTCTCCGTGTCCAGACCAAGACCAAACCCGTGGACAGAGGCAGGATGCACTGTGGACAGAGACCACCAAGGCCCAACAGCCAGCCTGAGATGGCCTCCCCTGGTGTGACCTGCACCAGCCTGGGAAGGAGGAACAGGGGAAGGGGCCAAACTCCCGCCCGAGGTCGGCTCCGGGCGGGCACGGCAGAGACCCCCTTCCTTCTCCCGGGGTCGGGCACCTCAGCCCTCGGCCCCCTCCCAGGTGGGACGCTGCCGCCACCGCGCAGGGCAGGCTCGGGCGCCATTACGGCGGGCCCCGACC
>NW_009649927.1:624925-655416 GCF_000708025.1 Charadrius vociferus
GGGACACAGCCCGGAGCCGCCCGCCGCCGGGCTGGAGGAGGCGGCCGGCTTTGCCTCCCGACCCGGCGCGTCTTAGTAGCATCAGAGCAGCATTTGATACGTTTAAAAAAAGCTAAAAACATGTATTCTCTGCCCTCCCCCTTGCCATCTCTTAACTTGTTTTTGTTTTGAAGGGAAGGCAAAAGTTTTGGAAGTTACAGAACTCTCTGGTTTGCTACTAGTGTTGGTTAATGCCTCTCCGCATGTTCCCTGCTGGCTTTGCAAGCAGCCTGCAATAAACGTGGGCCTGAGACTGTGTGGAATGAAGTGGAAAAGAAGGAATCCTAAGCTTTTTTAAAAATGTAGTAGCTAAATTGGAGTTCTGTCTCCCAATAATTTGTCTAGAACTTTTGTAAGTTTTGAAAACTACTTACTTACTTATTTATTTATTTATAGTGTCTGTATGGTGAAGTCAAGCACCATAGTTGTATAAATTGCACCCTTAACAGAGTGATATTATCTACAAAGAGTAGAAACAAACTTTTCTTGACATTGCTTCTTATGGGGATAATAGGATAATAGCTGTTAGAAAACAATATCAAATTATTATGTGGTTTGGGTTTTTTACTGGCAGACAGCACATGTGCTATCATGGTGGTGTGAGGCCTGTAGGCCTTTGCAAAAACTTAGGTAATTCCCACAGAATGGGTAAATGGTGTTCAAGAGAAAAGAGATGAGGTAGGTTTACCTAAAGTGTTTTTGAGAAATATGAAAGACTTTGTACAAGATTTTATTCACAGTGGATAGTTATAGAACTTCATCACATGTTGGCATTACATAGCCAAAATAATTTGGATCCAAATGAATTTTTGTAAGAAATTAGAACTAGTTCTATGCTGTGAACACCTGTTTTATGCAGCTAATACCACTGTCTTGGTTGCGCTGAACAAAAGCGGGGGAAAACTGATGGGACAGGGCTGTATGGAGTGGGCAAAAGTTATAATGTTCAGTAAGGCTTCAGTCTTGCTCAGGATTCTTTTTCTTCATTGGCTTGTGGATGAAAAAGTAAGAAGCCCTTTGCCAGTAACTAATGTTCAGTCTATTCAGATTTTAGTGAAGTGAGTATCTGATCAGGTAGATTACCTGCTGATTTTGCAATGAAGTTCTTTGTTTTTACCATTGAAATTGAAACAAATAAATAAATAGGTTATTTTAAGGATGGCTTTTAGGAGCCAAAGGCTCCTAACTGAGAATTTAATTTAGTTCCCTTTACTGGGCACTTGCTGCTGGCTTGTTTATCACAGATAGGGTACAGTATACTTGTTTGTAATTGTGTTTTGAAATAGCGCTAAGTATCTTTAATCTGTGCAGTCTGCTTATGGTTTTATCTAAGTAAATCGACTATCACAGTTACTAAAAATCAGCTATGTGCAGTTTTGTCTTTTGAGATAACAAAATGGCCTGAATTAAAGTTAAAAAAAACCCCACAACTTGATAATATGAAATCATGAGGATGGAAAAAATATACAAATGTAATAACTGCTTTTCAGTGTTCTGTTGGTCTTTGCTGTGGGAGAGGAGTAAATTTAGGTAAAATTTTTCTTCTTTATTGACAGCCTACTTAACAACAAAAGTTCTCCCTTGTAATTAAGTGGGAGGATGGAAAAGCTAACAAGGAAAATACTTTGGGTCATTATAGAGCTCAGGAATAACAAATGTGGGTGAAATGCCTTGTAGGTAGGTTGCAGGGAAATAACATCTGCTCATTGTATCTAAAATATGTTAAAATATGTTGCATTTTGTTCCTGTTGTATCTTTTTACTGAGAGAGTAGTCCGTGAAAACTCAGTATCTCTGTTTTTCCTGTATTCAAAGAAAGAGGAGGGTTAATGGTTTCACTGCATGAAACAATGAACCTAGGGTAAAACATTTAATTTCCTCTTCAAGTCCATACAAATGGTAAGCAAATGCTGCGGGATCTCTTCAGTGGCTTTACAGGTGCAGTTTTGTTTTGCAAGAAAGTTGAGCTCTTCCAGATCTTTTGCATTTTATATAACCAGTAGTTGGTAACATAGGTGTATAGCATTACCACTGTGGAGTGAAGTCATATTTTTCTGTGATTCCACGTGGTACAGGTCATGATATTCTGCTCATTGCAGTTGTGCATTGAAATTCACAGTCACAGAAGATGAAGTAGATGTAATGATGACAGTGGAGCCCAGGTGAGCAGAGGATGATGATTTGTGAGGATGTTGAGCGAGACTAGGATCACCCATCGTGGTGCGGTGGGGAAATGGTGTCAGCTGCGGAGGTGCAGGTTCAGAGGTGAAGGTGACCTGCTTCGGTTATGACTGGCACCAAAAGAGACGGTCACATCTTGTTTTACGCAGGACCTCTTCACCATCTGCTGGCTTAGGAAGAAGTGGTGTGCTCTGGCCAGGAGTTCTAGTGCGCTGGCACGCAGTACCTCTTTGCTATGCTCTCCTCGCAGAAGGAGGTTCTGACCCTCCAGAGGCTCTTAGAAATGAAAATAAATGTACCAAATGTCACGCTGTCCAAAAAAAACCAACAGGGGCATCAGTGTAATATGTCCCACGTTTCATCTTCAGTTACTTCTAGAACTGGGTAGAGCTGTGAATATATTATAAACAGGACGTGTGTTAAATTTTGTTGTTCTTATTAAAGGTGGTAAAAAGATGGCTAAATACCATGATAAGAATTCACTGTCTTAGTGGCCACAGTGTAGTGAAATTAGGAGTTTGTAAATTCTGTAATACCTCCCAGACTTCACAAAGGAGGGAAGTAATTTCAGGAATTTTTTGGCTTATCCTGTGCAGTCAGGTCAGGTAAACCTGAGCCTTCAGTTAAATTCATTTCCCAGGGAAGAGGACGGGGCCATTGTTGAAATTATTAAATCCTGCTGTGTGTGCAAGGCCACAAAAATGTCTTTTCAAAATGATCCCTTTTATTTCCTCCTGCCTCCTTGTTTCTCCCTGTGAGAAACTGTCTGTTGCACTTTATCCAAACCACACTCGAAGGAAACAATAGTTCTATTGAATTGTAAAGTAAGCACAAGGAACTCTGAAATTTTTAATCCAATAGCAAAGTGTGCCCTTTCCCTGTATAACACTTATTGTGGACTGAGTCAAAGTAAGAAGGTTTGTTTTGCATGTAAGTTTTCTGTAGGGATGTGCAAGAGATCTTATTTCATAACTTTTATTTTAGAATTTGGGGCATAATTTGTAATAGCTGTTTTCCTGTAAGTTAGAATTTGCCATGAAATCAGAAGAGCACTGCCTTATTCATAATCTGATTCTTCTGTACTTTGAAGTTACACCAGGTGATGCACTTTCTTGTTCTTGAATGAGCATTACTGGATTGCTATAGATTTATCTTCTGTAGCCTCTAAGAAGGAATAAATCCCTATTAAAAAAAAATTCTTAAAGAAACACAATTAAAAGTAAGTTATACTTAAGACTACCTGAATTTTTTATATTTTCTGTAATGTAGTTCAGAAACTATTTTAATAATCCCTTTGATTGGGGATGATCGAGGTAGTGAGCAACTTGATTTTATTTTTTTTTTTGTACAAGGTACAGATAGAAATGAACACATCAGCTGTGAGTATTGCTACTAGAAAGTCATGCTTTCAGTTATTTATACTTGTACAAGCTGACATTTCTTAAGTACTTGAGTAGGAGTATCTTTAAAAACTTCAGTTATTTTAGGAGGTTAAATCAGGCAGATAATGTGTTTGGTTTGTAGTAACATTTAAATGGTTTAATTTTGAAACTTTAACTCTTCCGAGATTTGTAGCATGAGTCTGAACATCAACACGCAATCCATGCACTGCTAAGGATATGCTTTTCCTCCCTCCATTTAAAAATTAATTAAAAGTCAGACAAGTGGGATCTCTCTGAAAAATGAGTTTTCATATACCCACTCAAACTTTGACAATGAGTCAAATTAATTCTGCAGTGTGCATAATGGGAAGAAAGCTAATGGGACCAGAGGGCCTTACAGGCACTAGAATATCCCACTCTTTGGAACGTGGTTTGAACCCTGGTCTTGTAAATCTTGCTGTTTGTGTGCTGTCACCCAGTAGCTGGGACATTCCTGGCCAAAATTTGGGTTCACCTTTCAAGTCTGTGTACATGGCCACTGTTTTTTGTTACTGTATTTAGTTACTGTGAAGTGGTTCTGCTCATCTAAAAGCAACTCAACAACCACACTTAACTTGAATTTTCTGAAGGCAATTCTTGTGGTTTTAGAATCATAATTTGTGTATGTATGTTATATACAGAGGTAACTTACTGGTTGTTTTCTCATGTGCAGGGTGCCTTTTGTAGAAATCAAATAGGCTACATGGTTTTTTTGTTGTTGTTCCACACCCCCCCAGTTTTTCTTCTTCGGTGTTTGGTATGAAGCTTACAAAATGCCCAAGCAGCCTTGTAGCTTTATGAGAAAAAGTTTGCTTTTCTGTGGCTAG
This sequence comes from Charadrius vociferus, assembly GCF_000708025.1. Taxonomy (NCBI): domain Eukaryota; kingdom Metazoa; phylum Chordata; class Aves; order Charadriiformes; family Charadriidae; genus Charadrius; species Charadrius vociferus. Next base: position 629,393 of record NW_009649927.1, read on the forward strand.
TTGGTGAGAGTTCCTTATTTCAAATTGTTGGTGAACTGTTAATGAAGCTATTTAGGTAAGACATTGCAGAAGTGGTAGCTGCTGACCGCTATGCTCAGTTAGGTGCTTACAACTTGGTTTCTCTTGGGAATGTTTTTGCTGTGCTATTTGTATAAATTTTGAAGATGGAATAATAGATTGGTCTGACATAAAGACTGTCTTCTACAGAAGATAAATATGAACAAGTTAAATGCTTTCATTTTAAACATATGGTAAAAAAAAAGTTGTACTCTCTTGGTTTTGGGTGTTTTAAAACGACTAGCTTGTGGTACTGTTTGTTTTGATGATAAAAAATTGTAAAATAGAGATACCATCTTAATTAGGAGAAAGTGAAGATATTTGCTTATGGTCAGAGTCAAGCCTCCATCTTTGCTTTCGAGCAGCGATTTTGCACAGCTCTGCATAGGCCTTCCGTCAGGCTGTGTGCCTTGCTACTTCTTCCTCCTTCTCTCCTGTGCAAAGTGAGCAGTCTTGCTCACTGTTCCCTTTCTTGGGCTTCCTCAAATCGTTGTGTTCTGCTCTGCCTGGAAGGACGCTTCTCCTGTTAAATATCTTCTCTGAAAGCTCTTCTGACAAACCCTTTTTAGCCTCTTCTGCAAAGGCTCCTTGGTGTTTTGTTTGCTCCATAGCAAAGGACTCCTGGCTGGTCTGTCCTGCTTGATCATAGGAGCTTCACTGAGGAGCTACCAAGGGTGATTTCTGTCAATCCTGAATACATCATGACTCAAAGAGCAGGCTGTCTTCAAGGTGACAGACTTCTTCCGTAAGCTGCATCACGTAAATGTTCCAAGCACGAGGGATGTTACCAGCCGATACTCTGGGGCTCACTCATTGTGCCCTCCAAACCCTGCATACCCAACTTGTTCTTGAGATTCTGTCTCAAAGGTATTGCTTGTCTCTCTTGTTTAATTCTGTCTCACTGCAAATTTCTCCAAACTGTTGTATAATCCTGGTCAGTCAGATGACCCACAGTACGCCTGCCTTTTCATGAGCTGTCTTGAAGATATTTTCAGTAAGTTGTGCAACTGTATTTATTGCTGTACCAAAGAACACAGTCTTTGCCATTTGGAAACCCAAATTGCTCTTTCATGTTTAAAAAAATAAGAGAAAAAAAAAAGGGGAGAAAAAACACCACAGATTCAATAACCACATCAAACTGCCTATAGAATATGCCTATAAACATTTGCTAAAAACTGTGTTCATCACTGGAAATAGTAACTTGCAGGATTCAGTATTTTGGCAATACCTGCAAATTAACACAACTCCACTCAAAAAAACTAGCAGCTTTCCAAAATGCACCAGGAATGCGGTATACAATGGTGCTGTCAGACACGCACGATAATTTTTTCTGAGCCCAGTATTACAATTGTTCTTAGTAATGTAAGGAGGACAATTCTACGGGGTTTTTCTTGCATAATAGTAGGTGCAGTCCAGATATCGTATATGAATTTACTGTAACACAGAAAGAAAACCACGCCAGTCAGACCTAACTTAGAACTATACAGAACATCCTTAAGTGCTTACAGTGTACTCTGGAAGAAGATTCTATCTTGAAATAAATATTTGCAGAACTGACTCTTTGCAGGGGTGGTAACAGTCCTTCAACCAGTCCAAAGTGAATTCCTTGTGGACCAGGATTCACCAAATGGGAATGGACTCTGCCTAACCAACAAATATAAAATTTATCAGTGCATCTTTCTATCGTAAAAGAACAACTGGAGAGCCTGATCCCCATGCATGCACATCATAGAATACAGCAGATTTTATTCGTCACTTCAAATGCCCTTCTGGAAATTCAGTGTAAAGCTAAAATAATCACTGTATTAGAATAAAACTGCACAGATAACTGGTAAAGGACAGACATTCTCCATTACTGGTAGAAGGGTATTTCTCACAAATCCAAAGTATGCTTTCTGACCTGCCAGCACTGATCTTCAAATGAAACACGTAAAATACTTAAAAGATTCTGGGAGGTAACATTCATAACCTTACTGAATAGTAAAAACTAGGTAGTGTCCTGTTGCTGTGTTACCATGCACTGCCAAACATCATCATTACCTCAATTTTCTGTCCTTCATCCCTGATTGGCTTGAATGATCTTAATTCAACTGAGGTCAAATCTTTATGTATATGTGTTTAAAATAGCTCTTCTCCCAACAGCCCTGCAAGAAATTTTTTGGCTTTGTGCTTTTCCACATACCGTACTGGGTGAGAAGGATGCTGTGGTAAGGACCAGCAAAATTAGAAACTGTCACTCTCTTGATGTTTTTGCATGTAGAAAATTGGTTTATGATGCTTTGGAGTCACTTAGTCCTTGTTCTGAAGAGAGGTTTCTGATAGCTCTACCTAGTTATTGCTTGTAAACATCCTGGTTTATCAGTTGGTGACCAATTCCTTGCCCCCAAATACATCTACTGTGAAATGAAATTGCAGATCTGCTGTCAAGAAACAAGCCCACATTAGCCTTAACAGAGAGCATGTTGATCTCAACAGTGATAAAAGCATCACTTTGTGCAGTGATATGGATTTCTGTGTGAGTAGACAAGCAAAATGTTTGCTTAACACTTCCAAGAGGACTGCTCAGCTGCTGCTGGAGCCAGCTTGCCTTGTCTTTGCTGCTGTTGCCACTTTTATTAAACCAGGGCTACATCAAAGTTCCGTTGATCTGCTTCACATTTTCTTTATTTTTATCCCATAGTCTACAAAACAGATCTACTCTAAAAAATAAAGCTTCCAAAATGCACTCTTTTGTTTGACATAATTTTCTGGGTAACAGAGTAAGCTATGTGAAACTAATACTGTAAAGTTTACTGTGACCTTCTTTCTGTCAGTAACAACCTTCAGTGTCAGTGAAGTGTCTTCATATCTGGTTGCTGAACACCTCGTACTCCTCCCTTTCGCCAGTTATCACAATGACAGTTCTTCTTTGAATGGGGAGATAGAATGAGTGTTTGCTGATTCCTATTTCTTCAATCAGTCAACAGTTTAAAACAAACAAACAACAAAAAAAAAAAGAGCAACAGCCTGGCATCTGTGCTATTTTTCTAGTTGTTCTGCTGGTATAATCAAAGGGAGAGTTTCAGTTAGGCAGCCTTATTTTGCATGTGATTTGTGATTAAATTAGTATAGACAGGTACATTGCTTAAGGGGAAAATTAAAAGTGACGTCTGGATTATATAAACTTTCATGTTCAGGACTGCATTGTTCTAATATATTATTGAAACTTTATCTAATGTTTAAGTAGTTTAGTAGTCTTCTGTTTGCTTTATGTGCTAATACTTGCTTTTAGTTCAGTTAAGGCTGTTGGAAGGAATTACAGTGAAACCTATGCTAGTTTGAATGAAGAAGAGCTGAAGGTAAATCCAAGCCAGGAAGGCTGTACTGCTAGACAGGGACATACAGGATTTCAAGCCGTACAGTCCTTTTCCGTCAGTGAATATTTATGCATTTGTCCGGTTCCATCCATAAGTGAGAAATTGCCTGGACTAGTGGAGACTGAGCTGCCACGCAGCACTGTGCTTATAAACAATGCTTTTGACCATCTCCAGCTGCCTTATTAGACCAGCTTTTCCTGACAGAAGATGACCTGGCTTTTGTTGGATTTTTCCTGCTGCTTCACAGCTTGAATGCAGCCAGTCTGTTAATAAGGTCACTCATTCTTAGGAAGTTTTAGCCAGTAAATAATATGCTTATGAGATGTGTTTGTGGCGTGGATCACATTAAGTTTGCAGCAGGAAGGCTTTCCCTTTCTACTCTGGCTTATAGTTTCTATAGCTTCAAGTTAAAGATCCAAGTCCTATATCTTTAATGTGCTTGCTGGCCTGAGTGTAATGCAATGGAAAGATCGCAAACAAATCTTGAATTCAAGAAGCACAGGCAGCAGATTGGACACAATGGCAAAGGATAAAGCTCGTTGGGCAGTGTGCAGAAGTCTCCCAGGACTGCTCTGGGGTACTGCAGTGAAGGTGCAGAGAAGTGTTTGCTTCAGGTGGTGGCAGGCATGCATTTTTTGGATCTTGAATTCTTCATCATAAATGCACAGCTGTATTTACCCTTCAAGTACAAACTGAAACATAGCTTTCCACCTGTGTGTGGAGGCGGTAAGAGGCATCAAACCATCTGTGACAGATGTTAGAAATATCACTTACAGCAGTGCACTGCTGGGAGGCTCTTTACTGTCTTCATCACAGAAGCAATAAAAGAAGCTCAGTAGAATGTAACTAAAACCCAGGAATTCTCAGGATTTCCAGTACAGTGTTTTTTGCCTTTAAAGGCATTATCTGCTAGTAGTTTTGTAGCAAGCCTATGAATGGTTGTTTTAAGTGTGGTGTTGGCTGTTGAAAAATTGTGCTGTATAAATAGTATTGTTTGTTGTGGTTCGGTGGTTTTCATATCAAGTTTGTTCAGTTTTCAATTAAGAGGTTGGGTTTTTTTCTAGTTCTCAGCCTTCCAAGCTTGGCTTGCCTTTTCAGAATCAAGCTGTGTTCTTGGCTTGAGAAATTTCTTTGCAGATTAAAGTTCAAAAGACTGTCTTGGTACAGTGTGATTTTTCATACTCAAACAGTTACACAGGTGATGCCATGGATGATCTTGCAACTGGAATTCAAGAGTTCGGCTCACCAGCAAACAAGCTTCTATTCAAACTTACACTGTTTGTCTTTTAGACTAGCAATAGCGAAGAGTAAAACAATACAAATGTATGTAAATCTTGCCAGTCAAGAGTAAATCAAATCAGGCTTTTTGTTTGGTGTTTTTTCTGAAATAAAAACGTGTTTTAGATGGTTCTCAGATCAGATCTGTACTTCAGTCCATTGCTCTCTCAGAAATAGACAGCTGGAAGCTTTATTATGGTAGCAAGCATGAATAATAGAAAGCAAACCAAACAGGAGTGAAAGATTGTGAGAGCGATATGGAAGACTTGCTGACTGTGAATGCTCTATAAGGATGACATCTGTGAAGAGTTAACTTTGCCGAGTGGTGGTGGGAAAGGTTAGACAAGAGAAGCAATTCTAGGACTGTGATTATATAGAGAGGCTTTCAGGATCTTAAAATGTGCCTTGCCCGAGTTAATTTATGCAGTGACTTAAAATGTCCTGTTCAGAACTGGGCCTAAAAGAATGCTGATTATTTGATGCTGACACTTGCAAGCTTAATAGAAATTTCAAGTGAAAAATTATTTCATATGTACTATTAATGATCTTGCAAATTCAGAATAATTTTCTTTTCATTTTCTTTGTTGATTTGCAGCTGCTGTTGGCTTTCTGACAGTTTCCAGTGTCATTACCATGTCAGCCCCTTTCTTTCTGGGTAAAGTTATTGACGTTATTTATACAAATCCCAGTGAAGACTTCACTGTCAGCCTGACCAGCCTGTGTGCCTTGCTGAGTGGAATCTTTTTATGTGGTGCTGCTGCTAATGCTACTCGTGTCTACCTCATGCAGACTGCAGGTAAAAACAGAAGGAAAAAGTGCTCCTGAGAGTCATCTTTTTTTCACAGAGTCAGGATACCTAATGATCTGAAATAAATTCTTGGCACTGGCTGAGAAATCCTCTTGGAATCAGTAGTGGTTTTTTACCAGATCAAAGGTAAACTAATAGTGCAAAGATAAGTGCACTGGAATAATTGTTTATTTTTTATTTACTGTTACGTGACATCTTAAAGCTCACTATCTTTTGTTATAGTAAAATTCTGTAACGTGACTTGTTCAGTGCTGCATAATCCTGTGATTTTTATATTGTTGGTGTCTGTATAGTTGTGTGTGCCATGGTTGATGGACTTCTGTTTTTGACAGGACAAAGGATTGTGAAACGTTTGAGAACAACCATGTTCTCCTCTATTCTGAAGCAAGAAACCGCTTTCTTTGACAAGACCAGAACAGGAGAGCTGATAAACCGCTTATCTTCAGATACAGCCCTCTTGGGTCGTTCAGTGACTGAAAACCTTTCAGATGGGCTCAGGGCAGGAGCACAGGCATCTGTGGGGGTTGGAATGATGGTACGGTTGTCTCTTCTCTGCTTGTGACTTCTTGTAGTTTCAAGTTTGTTTCAGTTCTGTTAGGTAGTGTGTGAATGGTTTCAGTCCAGAAACTGTTGTGTGTTCTTGGATACAAATGTATTTCACTAGTTATCCATGTACTACATTGCAGTAGATGATGTGCCTGTAGCCACTTGATGTTTACTCAGAAGCCAAAACATGAAGCACAAGGGTTTGAAATGATCTGCTATTGCTGCCTGAATTTATCAAGCAAAGTATAGCAGGCAAATACCTTAACTATATTCTTACTGAAGATATTAAAATCAGTGATAACATTCCCATGGTTGTAGGTAAAATACAGCTTTTCCTGATGGAAAAGTCATTGAAGTTGGTTGATTCTGATTAAGGCCTAGGTGAGCAACGGCAGCAGTGAACATCAAATTACTGCTGAGGATTTGTGAGTCTGTTTTGGTCTGTCAGTAAAGAATATATTTAGGTAGGAAGCATGTTAATGAAGGCATTAGTGCAGTGCATCAGTTAATATTCCTTGGTGGTCAGTTGGTTTATATAAAAACATCCCTTTATATAAACATCCCTTGATGTTTTTTGTGGTGTTAAATTTTTTTTATGCCTATCTGAAAAAAGATACGTTGGTGGCAATTGTCTTAAATGGAAGACTCATAATTTCTGTCTACCTGGAGTTAAAAATGGATAGCAAAAAGTGTCTTCATAAAAATAAGTTTCCAAGATTGACATTATTAGAAACTGTTGAGAGTTTTCACCATGAACTGTTAAAACTATAATACTTTGTCACTGACAAGAATTATGGCTTTCTGTATTTATCTGAGTGAATAGAGTCTAAGGTTTTATCTTACCATTTACTGGAATAACTTTATATAAGGATTCTGCTCAAAAGTGCTGCCATGATGTAGAATTAAAAGGCAGACTATAAAAGCTTGCCCAGAAATAAGAGATTATTATGAAATAATTATAAAGCCCGTAAATTAATTCAATTTTGAATTTTTCTGGAGATTTTTCTGTTTTCAGTAAAGAAAGCAAGAAGAAATTAAAACACATTAGATCTAATTTCAATAAATCATATGAAAGGAACCTATTTAGGAGCTTTGATGATTGTTACGAGTGATAAGGTTTTGTAACAGTAAATTAAATCTATTTTTCCAGGTTATGAACATTTGTGGGTGCTAGGGAGCACTGGTGACTCCATCTGTTCCTCGGTTACCCAGAAGTCGTGTACGATATTTCTCTACTCAAACTTGCTGTGTTACACCATCTATTTAAATGTTGTGAGAGCGCTTTAGAAACTGTATGTAATAGCTTATGTCTTTCAGCATCCCCAAGAGATTTCCTGGTAGGCCTGTTTACTGGCAGGTTAGGATACTAGGCTAAGACCACACAGCGAACCAGTGAGAAAGCTAGAAATGAAATCCAGACCCCTTTGCTTATAATCCTTTGTTTTAACCATGGGATACATTCCCCAAACACTGTGGAGGAATGGGTGTTTTGCCTGGAAGTAATAAAACATGATAAATGAAAGCATGGCAGCACTAAATTCCGATCCTACTGGTTTTAGAAAACTCTAGCAAGGGAAGTTACACTTCAGTACTCCAGTGGGGTTTTTTTAATCTGAACGCTAACCCCTGACGCATACCTTTTTCTTCTAGTTTTTTGTGTCTCCTAGCCTTGCTGCATTTGTTCTGAGTGTTGTGCCACCCTTGGCTGTCCTGGCTGTGATTTATGGAAGATACTTGCGAAAACTTACTAAAATGACCCAAGATTCTCTTGCACAAGCAACACAGGTAATCTTTTAACAGGCACTTTCTAGTTAACTTCAAAGCTGCTCTAGTGTATTTAGGTTAATATCTCTGAAGTACAGATCTTCTGAAGATAATTGTACTGTTCATTGCCCTAAGCCATGCAGAGCCTGTAGTTTTGCACATGAACGGTATGAAAGGTAAACTTCAGCAACACTTACTTGCAGATCTCAAAAACAACAATGCTTTCTAAAGGGCTGTCCTTTACAACATGTGGAGGTACCAGGCCTTGAGAATTTGGAAATGTAGGAAAGCATAAGGAGGTTAGGCTTTAGCCGTGTGAGAGCATAAAAAAAATTAGCCTATGAAGTCCTGTGTAGTGTGGTACCTGGGTTTGAAAAACACTTTGGGCTATGGTTATGAGTTTGAAGCCATCAGAAGCATTCTAGATGGGTCTGTCTTTTAAGAAAACTTTGCTAGCAAGTCCTTCTCTGGAATTAATCCTTGACATTTGACCTTATTGTCAACTCTTTAGTGTTTATGAGGCTTGACGTTTTTTTAAAAGTTTTTCTGGGCATCTCAGCACATACCCAAATATTTGTGAGAAAAGTAGAGGAAGCTGTTGTTGTGTTTGTTGACTGCACTGAAATATTGCAAAGCACTATCAGAGAAATAGTAGTCGTGGTGACCTTTTTCTCACAGGCCGAGAGTGGGGAAACATCATTAAAATGCATAGAAATATAATTAGGAAAGACCTAGTTAAAATAGCCACAGTTGTCAGCTGTTTTAAAGTTGGGATGTCCTGTGTAGGACTTCTGCAAATTGACTGTGCAGAAGGAAGATTAGCCCTCTTCTGTTTTATCTTCCTCATCCTGTGTTGAAGGCTCATGCCTTTGTAAACCAGGTGTGGGAATTCACATGAACAAGCAATTTTAGTGTTCTATCCAAATTTTCAGGTTGAATGGATGATGGAAAAAAGAGAATTACATTTTTATACTTTTACTCACAAAAGGGGGCCTTGTTTTTTGTAAGACCCTCCCAGTGTTTATTAACAATGTAGTCTAATTTGTTACAATTGAGGTAACTTTGGAATTAATACTGTGCTGTTTAGAAGTTAAAATAAAATACTGAGTTGAAATGGGTCATTAGTAGTTGAGCTTAATTAATTCCCAATGTTGCTTTGATCAAATGAGTGGAATTGTTTCAGGAAATAACTGCAGGCTTTCCTGCATGATTTAGTGTAGAACAGAATATTCTTTATTTTTCCCCTTTCCACATTGTTATTGTAAGTCATTGTGAATAGTAATTTTCTTATGTGTGGTGTTCACATCAAATTAAGGGGATTTTTTTAACCCTACTTTTATATTTTTCTTTCTCTGCTAACACTTAAGGCAATCTTGAAGTTCTTTTTAAACTGCCTGGGCATGCAGTTTACTTTTAACTTAATAGAATTCATAAAAAAGAAAAAAAGGGGGAGGAGGGATGAGGGGAGGAGGGCATGAGAAATTTTCCAGTGGTATCCAAAGGAATGTATTTGGAGATTAGTGTAGTGATACTCGTTTAACTTTCAAATGTTCTTTAATATGAACGTTCCTCATTGTGTGTCCGTGTGTATTTGTTTTGTTCTTTGCTTTAATGTAGTTAGCTGAAGAGCGTATTGGAAACATAAGAACAGTTCGAGCTTTTGGGCAAGAAGTGGCTGAAATGGAGAAGTATACAAATAAAGTTGATTATGTGCTACAGCTGGCTAAAAAAGAGGCATTAGCTCGGGCAGGCTTCTTTGGAGCAGTAAGTATTTTGATGAAATTAAACCAACCATGTTACACCCAGTCTCAATTATTTTAAAATTCATGAGGATACTTATAAATCTGCAAATAAATGATTTGAGTGTAAATTGAACCTACATAAAATTGTGGGAAGACTGGACTGAAATCAGTCTAAATTGCTGTGAAACTGCACCTCAAGATACAGTGGTATGATAAAGCCGGTTTGAGTCTCTATTTCTGCCCCGCACCCCATAGCTTGGTACTATTTCTCTGAAACCATACCTCCTAGTCAGGGAATTAAACCAGTGGAAATCTTCCACCACCCTTAGCGTTTTACAGATTTGGCTTTCTGATGAGATGAGTATCAATGCAAAGGAAGCTGGGGAGTGGGTAGGTGGGAGAGCGACAGTGGGATTGCAGTTTTCCATACCAGCTTGCAGTGAGTTTGCTTAACAGTATTCTAAAACTGCAATATAACTGCAGACTATCAACTCTTCTCCTTTAATGGTGGTTGAGAATAATGTCTGATGTTCCTTTCCATCTTGGGGAATTGGGTAAAAAAAAAAAAAAAAACAAAAAAAAAAAACCCACCAAAAAACAACCAAAACCAAGAGAGTTGCTTGGTTTTTGAACACTTGTTGGATAGCAGAGTGCGGTGCCACCAGATGTCTGGCTGGCTGTTGGATTGGTTTGCTTTAGAATTGGTTTTGTTCAAATTTAACTCGGTCCTCTAAAAATCTAGATAACTATAGTATAGGAATTCTTTTATTAGAAGGAAAATTCTGAAACAACATTTTATAGGATGAAGTTTAAGATGTATGTGACAAAGTCTGCCTTTCCTGCTTTTTCCTTAGACTGGCCTTTCTGGAAACTTAATCGTCCTCTCGGTCTTATACAAAGGAGGATTACTAATGGGCAGTGCCTACATGACAGTTGGTGAACTCTCATCTTTCCTAATGTATGCTTTCTGGGTTGGAATAAGCATTGGAGGTATGGAATGAAAAATCAGATTTTCTTCACTTCAAAGCATTACAGTCAGTATGGGGGCAGGAGGGAAGAAGCTCTTAAAAGATCTGGCTTTTTAAAAAAATCTCTCTCAAGTGGTCTTCCCAAGAAATCATACATATTTTTTTTCTGAAGAGTTAATGAAAATAATAATTTATAATTTAATGTAAACCTTCAATTTTCCCAAAGGAATACAGAGGTTATTATTTCAATGTGTGTATCTAACAGACATATATTATTTTAATTTTCTTTGGGACTAAATTAAGATACTTGGTATATTGTGTAAAGAAATAATACTGGTATTATATTTTTACAAAGTATGTGGGTCTGTGTTAAACATACTCTATTTAGAAAGGCATGTAGAATTTAGCTGTAATTCAGTATAGTGTCTTGAGCTGGAAGAGTAAACAAAGAGCCAGCAGCACACTACACTCTGGTGCTAACCTTTTGTTTTTCCTTACTGACTGACTCCTCCTTGAAGCTCAGACTCTGTAATCTACTGGCCCAGAAACAAACTGTTCGTCTTTTTGACAGAGCAGTCTTCACTACTGCATACAGGCAAAAATGAAGATAAGGTACTTTGAAGTTTGACAACTGATTGGAAGCGTTCTTTAAAATTAGTCTGTTACTTCTGATAGATTGGCAGGGCAATGCAGCTCATCTGTACTCTTCTTTTCTAAGACTAAGCCTGATATCATGGGAAGCACGAAGATGTGCCTAAGGGCAAAATTCACACAACCTGCTTTCTTGGGTATCAAAATTCCAGTGGCACCCATTCCAATTACCAAAACCCTTTCTTCTCTGCTTAAATCATTCAAACTTAGTCAACAGACAGATACCTGGTACTTTGAAAACATGGAACAAATTAATGTTAAATAAATGAAAAATAAGGTTAGGAACACTGATAAAACATCATTGAATTAACTTTTATTTGTGGTAAAAACATCTTTTTAAATTCTACTTAAGATTGTTGAAGAATATAGTTCTGCACAGAGCTCATTTTCGTGGGGACTCTGAAGTAAAGGTGTCCTGCCACAAGAGGCCTGCCTTTCTTGATGCTTACAAAGCATATAAATCTTTAAAGGGCTAAGTCTGCTCAGTATATGTCATCATCAATACATATAGGAGTTCATTCAATGAACTGTGAAGTTCAATGCATAATTTGGGATGTTACCGCTTTTTGTTGTAAGTTTTCTGTGTTTTCTACCAAACACTGAAGATAGGATATGATAATCAAAAACATTTTCTGATTAGTATTTGCTGTCCATGTTATCTAATGGTTTTCTTTTTTTCGAGTGGTTGTGAATTTGCAAACCTCAGTGTCTCAGTTTCAAGGCGGTCTGTGAGGCTCATGCCTTCTCCCCCTGTGCCCTGCTCTAGGAGGTAGACGCTTTGGCTCTTTTTTTCCAAGCAGACAGCTTCTCACCATGGCTAGTGCCTTGTGATGCAAGCTTTCAAACAGTCCTCAGCAGCACCATAATGAACTGTCCTGTCTACACTTACAGACTTGTGACCTTGTGCTGGGCTTGATGCTCTGCAAGAATAAGCCGCTAAACCTTTTTTAATATACCCTGGGTTTTCTGCCCTCCAGTTTCAGGGAGGGCATGAAATGCGCTTTTAACACTATACGCATTTTAAGGTGGAAGTGGTTTATTCTGCATGTTCATTCTGTTGGAATTCAGAAAATTTGAAATTGGTTACTCTATTTTGAAAGACACACAAAAAATGAAGAAATAAGACATTTTATATTTATGTCTTACTTGGTTTCTGGTTCTAGGTTGATTTCTATGTTTCAGCTGGAAAGCCATTCAGCCACACCAGCTCCAAGATGATTCACACAGCTGCTAAGAGCTGGGACCCAGTACTGTACACAAGCCTTGTCCTTAGCTTTTGCTTTCTCCAGTAATGTTTGAAGCATGCTGACTTGGGAGACATATTTCTTTACATTGTCTGTTGTCCGCATAACTTCTCAAGCATCAGTTCAGACTTAGATTTTGTGCTCTCCCTCCCCTGTGGCTGACTCAGCCAGGCTCTCCTATAGTAGTATAACACTACCTGACAAAGAACGGCATTCAGAATGCTTCATTCTACGGAATGATTTTGAAAATACAGCTAGTTGTATGCAAGGCTACTTCTCTAAAGTTGGATGCTGTTCCTCCTAGCAGATGAATGGAAAAGACTTGCTTTGCTTTTGAGTATATGCAAGCTTATGTGTATTAACTTTTTCTGTTTTTTTCCTTCAGAATGATTTGCTTTACAGATCTAAATAAGAATGGTCAATAGTGGTTATTGGAAGCTCTGAAGTGAGACTAGATAGGATTTAAATCAACATGTCTGATAGCGTGTTGGAGTAAAAGATCCCCTACATGTCTGATGCTTCAGTGCTAGTGATGAAAAGTGTAACGCAAATTTAATGTCTCCTGTGTCTTCCATTCCATATGGATGCGTAATACTGATCTGCTTTTTGTTTAGGTCTAAGTTCCTTTTATTCTGAACTGATGAAAGGGCTAGGTGCTGGTGGACGTCTATGGGAACTTATTGAGAGGAAGCCCCAGCTTCCATTCAATGGTAGGTCCTTGATTTGTTATTGTTCATGGGTTGATTTTTCTCCTATTGGTCACCAGTACTTCAGAAAGAGGTGTGTAATACTTAAAGGTATTACTTACGTTTTTATGAAAGCACCTAGATACAGTGGTAATTCTTCTGAGTTTTTCTAACGATGAAGCAGATGATGAAGATTTCTTTTATTCAGAAGTTTCAGAAAATGGAAATTTTTAAAATAAAAATATATTGCCAGCAACACCTTATTTACAACTTTATTGTTTGTAAGCTAGACAACACCCTCCAGTATTGAGTATATTTTGTATAAACAGCATTTGGCTATCTCCATCAAAGCCATTCAATGAGCTGCTTGTAGAAGATACTTTCTGTGTGAATTGCTGTTTTATTTAATCAGCTGCATCCCACTAAGGGAAAGTCATACATGAGTTTTCACTAGCTCTGTATGTTGTTAAGAAATGCAATATAGCAGGGTCCAGGTGAGCTGTCAACACTGCAGTTTCCTTCGAAGTTTTGTATGGTCCTCTAATTTAGAAGCGTTTTAAGGGCTGCTGTAAGAGGAAAAGTCAGAAAGGAACATCCAACAGACCTACCAGATTTTTTTGAGTGAGCTTTGGCTTTAGGGAATAGTTTTATCTTTTGAGATGGTTGATACAGAGGGGTTCTTTTGAAATGCTATGCTTGAAATTTTTGTTCTGCTTTTGTCTCCCTACACTGGAATTCCTCAAGTTCTTAATCTGATGGACACCAAGTCACAGTCTGGCCTCTGTTTCATTTGTCTTCATAGCTGCCAGCCTGTTTATAGGATGCTTTTCAATGCCAGTGAAACTTTACATAGCCAGTGAAAAGTAACGATATTGTCTCCAATGGATGGAGGCAGACTTAGAATAGCAGCCATTTGTACAAAAGGTAACCACCAACTGGCTAATGAAGAGATAGCTACACACTCTTGTCTTCAGCAATGGAGCTGGCTTAAATTTCCTGCCGTGACTGACTATCCAGTGCCACACTGCAGTGCGCTGTGCCCTTCATAGACCTAGTGCAACCGTTGATTTCATCATCATTTGGGTGTGATTTTTTAATTTTTTAATTTTTTTAAAAATCTGGATTACTTCAGTGGTCTTCATCTTTACAGTGGCCCCAGTGCAGAGTAAGCTGCAGTATTGGGGCAGTTTTCCTTCCCATGGAAGGTATTGAATTGTTCAATTACACCAACAGTGACATCCAGTAAACAATCTTTATTTTATAGACCTAACATAAAACAGACAAAATTTCCATGTATTATAGGCCTTTAGAAAGCTTCTTTTAAGTTTCCTGTCAGCGTAAACTACATAGGAAAGGATATAAAACTTTGTCTCAAAAAGCAATTTTACTTGATTTCTGGCTCATCAGACAATAAAACCAAGAGACTATTTCTCTGATGTCCAAACCCACCCGAAATGTCTCCTCTTGGCTACTTAAGTATTATATTCATGGAACTCCAGCTGTTGTTGGTGACAACAAATATCTCAGGAAAAAAATTATAATGTCGTCTTTTCCTGTATCTAGCTAAACAAGAAACAAGCACAATCCTATATATACCTTTTAGATATTTTTACAGTAATATATAGAGGAAGACTTGTGGTACCAGACTTCCTGTATTGCAGTAGATTTCAGTGTTTCAGGCCATGGAATAGACTGCAATAACTGGAACTAAGAATAAAGATAAGTGATTACTTGTTATTTTGATAACAATAAGGATTATGCTGCTAGCACAGGATTTAGCAAATACATTTCTTTTCCCAAAGGAAGGTTTAGAGACCATTTACATAACAAACAAGTTACATTGTGTATGTCCATGGATTAAAGTCAAGGAAGGAGTCTGAAATTATATGCTCTTGCCTTTGCCCTTTCCATGGTACTATCACTAAACTGAAAGCCTGGAAAGAGGAGGGAATCTGGGAGAAAAGTAAAATAAATTATTTGCTCTAAGAACAGCAGGACTAGTGAAATCTTGATTGCTACGGATCGGTTTCTGTGTTTCCCGTCCACAGTTACTGTTTAACAAAACATGGGCCTGTGCTACCATGTGTTGTGGCTAGTTGGGGGTTACTTGTGTGCTGCACCTGAAAAGAATTTAGGGTTTTGAGTTCCGTGTCTTTAGCGTGAACAAGCACTACTCAGGGGTTGCTCTGGTACTGCCAGTTTTCACAAACCTGGTAGGAACTTCGTCAGTGAGATGCTGTCCTTCGGGAATGCAGCAACATTGTCCAGTTAGTTTGCTTTGTATGGATATGTATCGCTGGGATTTAACAGGGCTTGAAGAAACAGTGTTTCTTTGTCTTACCTATTTATAAGCTTTTTTTAGTACTGATAGTCTTTTAAGATAATTGTTTAAATCAAATGGTGCGCTCCAGAAAGAAGATGGTTTTATTTAACTAAGGCAATTGTTTGTTTGTGATGGTTTGTTATGGTATTTCACAAACTGAAATTTTAGTTTCAGTGAACTGTTGCCTAAAAAGTATGCCTCTGATTGGTCTTTGAATAGACTGTTGTCCTGAATTTATTAAATATACTTTCCACTTAAAACAAATCTTAAAAATGGCCATGAATGCAACAAACATAGCAGCAGCTTTATTCCAGTGACAGCCTTCGTTTAAAAGCTACGCAGTTAACAGGTAGCGCAGAGAACTGCTCTTGTCCAAAAGCGAAGGTGTTTCACGTGACTTTTGTGGTTTGGTGAAAGGGCAGCAAGTGATTTGCAATGTTTATCTTTTTGCATCTGTTCTATGGCAACGGGACTTTGGCCTTCAACAATGCCACTGTATTTCATTGCTTCTAATTGACAAAACCCAAATTGTTTGTAATATGTTTAAAAATTCAGACAATTATACTAGAAGTGAACATTGTTAGGTGTTAGCAAGATGCAAATTCTTCCCTCTTGCTGTAGGTAGCTTACAGGTTCACTGCTGGTGAGCAACCTGAAATTGCATTCAGCAACAAGTGGTATACCGCGCTGATTCAGTCACGGCTGAAATATAACCCCTGTAGTACTGAATTGTGGCGTGCAGCTATCCCTACATTTAACATGGAGATAGGTATTTCTGTTGAGTGTCTGTAAATCAAGTTCTAGGAGGGCTGAGCTGACTTTTTTTGTTTCTGTTCACGTTTCTGTATTTAATTCTTTGTCATACAGAGGGAATCACATTAGGCAAAGACACATTCAGAGGTGCTTTGGAATTCAAGGATGTTGAGTTTGCATATCCAACACGTCCAGAAACATCCATTTTCAAAGATTTTAGCCTTTCCATTCCAGCTGGCTCTGTTATGGCTCTGGTTGGCCCAAGTGGTACAGGGAAATCGACTATTGTATCCCTTCTGCTGAGGCTGTATGACCCTATCTCAGGTATGTTTTGTGTGTTGCTCTCATTTGTGACAATTGATGCTTTGCATTTCAGATACACCTTATAAACAGTGGGGGTTCCTGTGCTTGACGTCCTGGTGTGATTATTCCACTGATACACCATGCTTCCCTCTGGGGTCTATGGTTAGCTTGTGGTGGTGCCTGCATAGCTTTGCATTTCTGATCCATCAGTATGTGATTCCTCAGGGGATGTTGTTCTCAACTGTTCCTTCTGCCTCTTTTCAGTACTTGTCAAACACACTTGACTTTACTGTTTCTTAATCTAAGGTACTATCACCGTTGATGGCTTTGATATCCGTCAGTTAAATCCACTGTGGTTCAGGACAAAGATTGGAACTGTGAGTCAGGTAAGGAAGAAAAAAATTTCTAAGTGAATGAAATTGGTTTGTGTAATCAACTAGCTGTGCCCCGCTTTTCATCTTTTTAACTATAACTGCTGTTGTGCATGCTTTATTCTAAAAATAAGTATTCAGGGCTAGTCCATTATTCTTTAGTCTGTTTTTACATAATCATAGAGATTCAAAGTGTTAGCTTGAAAGAAACGTGTGCATGTGGAGACTGGAAAGTACATTGTTGCAAATTGTATAGGTATGACCATCTTGATGTTCGCTATGATTTGTTGAAGAAAGAAACACAAAGCTTAGTGTTTAATCACGTTTTGTATTAAGGGAAGTTGCATAATCGTATTTTATACAGCCGTTTGAAAACTGACCTGTGCTCTGTGTTGTTTCCAGGCAAACACAATTCCATTAGGAAAGCATAAAAATACTTCACTGTTGATGATTACTCTTATAGTGCTCTATCCTTAGCAACCCCTAGACTCTGCAGGTACAGAGAGATGTTCAATGGTCTCTTAAAAATAACCTGTTTGACCAATTAAACTACATATGTTCTTTCCTTTATCTCCCCAGATCCTTCACAATGCATTTAACTGTTAGGTTGATGTTCTGATTAAAAGCATAAGAAAAGCTGGAAAGGGACTTCTTACACGGGCATGTAGTGATAAGACGAGCGGGAATGGCTTCAAACTGGAAGAGGGGAGATTTAGATTAGATATTAGGAAGAAATTTTTCACTCTGAGGGTGGTGCAGGCACTGGAACAGGTTGCCCAGAAAAGTTGTGGAGGCCCCATCCCTGGAGGTGTTCAAGGCCAGGCTGGATGGGGCTTTGAGCAGCCTGGTCTAGTGGGAGGTGTCCCTGCCCATGGCAGGGGGGTTGGAACACGACTATCTTTAAGGTCCCTTCCAACCTAAACCATTCTATGATTCTATGTCGCATTTCAAAAAATCTGCCTTATGTAATAATGCCGCCAAAAGCTTTTCTGCAAAAACTGACTTCCTGCTGGGCACACTAGCATTTTTCTTTTTGAATGTATGTATTCCACTTGAGTTACCAGTAGGAGATTCATACTGGTATTCAGACTGCAAGATGTCTCTATTTCATAAACAGAGCAGGCTTACCTTGTTTCAGATATTTTCCCATTATACATCACTTGTCCTATCTGCCAGTCCTCTTCTCTGTTTTAAGCTTTAATATAAATTAAATGCACAAAATGCCATGAGATCTGTTTAGACATTGTTAAGAGAAGAATGATCATTGTTGCAAATGATGATATGTAGTAACGTACAAAGGGGACGTTTTCTGATGTTTGGATGAATAGCTCTTTCTGGACTCTTCCTCAAATGTTAAGAATTGAGGGATATGTCATGTTTTGTCAGTTTAAAAAACAACTTATTTTTTAATTGGTTTTGACTGTCCATTTTCGTGTTGAGCGGGTTTTTTGTTTAATTCAATTATCTCTAGCTTACATATTCTTTTGTGTGAATATAAAAGAAATTAATGCTGGGTCTTGTAAATGGGATTTATGTTATTTGAGGTATAGGTAATACATGCATGTAATTACAGAGCTACCATATTAGTTATGTTTTTGAATTTATCAGGAACCAATTCTGTTCTCCTGTTCTATTGCTGAAAATATTGCCTATGGTGCAGAGGATCCTACTACTGTGACTGCAGAGGAGATTCAGAAAGTTGCTGAAATAGCTAATGCTGCCAGCTTTATCAGAGATTTTCCAAAAGGGTTTGACACTGTAGTTGGGGAAAAAGGCATTCTGCTTTCAGGTACATCTTTGTATTGCTTATTTTAAAAATATGATAGTATAGAGTGAAGTAAAAATTCTGTTACTTTTTGTTACCAGTTTTTTTCTCCAAGTTGTAGCCTGCCTTAAGTATTTAAAAAAAAAATCCCTCCTTTATCTCCATTGACCCCTCTACCCCCTTAAGCACATGTGCCCAATTCTGTTCAGCCCAGGCATTCATTTAAAATTACTTTACATCTGTTTTCCTCTTTCAATATACTGACCTTTTCCCCACAGGTGGACAGAAGCAACGAATTGCGATTGCTCGAGCTCTGCTCAAGGTGAGCCAGCACCCAAATAGCTAGTTTGTTACTTTGTGGGGAGGCTGGGAGAATTAAAAAGGTGGAGGCCTTTCAATGGGAGAGGTGGAAAAATATTTTAAAAAAGAAAATTGTATCTTTTACATTAATGAAAAAGTTTGAAAGGGCCGAGTAGTTTAACTAAAGAATATTTACTTAAGTGCTTCTTCCTATCTTTTGGTCGTGTTTTTCAATAGTTCTTGCCAAGGATGATAGTAAATCATTGTATAAAGGGCTCACTTTCATAAGACCAGATCAAGGATGAAGGAAGACTTGAAGAATGTGGTGCTAGTAAACTCATATATGACACTTCTCTGTCTTCACATCTCTGTCACTCGTGGTTTGATTTTTCTGGGTTGCAGCTTACCAGCACTATAGATGCCCTGTCTTGCCTTCAAGGGGAGCTGGTCTGGACTTGATACAATCTCAGGCACAATGTTGTGTCCTTTTTTTTTTTTTTCTTTTTTTCTTTTCCCTTCAGGGGTTGGCACAGGTCTAGCTTTAGGGCAGGCTCTATGCTGCGCAAATTTGAGGAGGCTTCTGAGAATCAGAAGGACAAGGTGTTTGGTTCAGGGACAGCCATGGTGCTTCACAGGGAGGCAGTTTGGGGCTGAGGCTCAGCTGGAAGTTTTGAGCCTTACTGAACCCAGCTTAGATTCACATTAAGCCATATGGGTGTCTATAGCACCCTAGCATGCCCAGTTCTGCTAGATTACTGGGAAATTTTTATTGTATCGGTTCTCATTTACCACAAATGCTGAAAGCTGATTGCGTTTCATGTCAAGTACAGTTGGAAAAAAAAAAAAGTTTTAAAAAATAAATGAGTAGTTATATATGTGTAGATATATACGTGATTGGGGGTGCAGTGGAGTCCCTTCTCTTCCTGATAAAATTTGAAGCTTTTACTGTCAACTTCACCAAGCAAGTTTGGATTATGTACTGTAATTCAGAAGAAGCTTCTTAGGGATTTGAGTGCTGGTGATTTTTTTAAATTATTTCTTATGTAATTGGGAAGAGTTCTTAAGTGATAGTTCCTAAGTACTATGTATTTCATCTGTGGGTGAAATACTGCTTGTTGGTAGGTTTTTGTTATTTTTCGTTACTAGACAGTTATACATAGCAGACTGACTGCAAGCAGAGGGTAGCTCGGCCTCTGTGAAAGAGCCGCATGAAAGCAGTAAATGGGAAATTGAACTTTTGACCACAGTGCTGCTTCTTCCGCTTTAGTTTGCAAAATTTGAAGGTGGAAGAGTGTTGTTTCTGTTTTGTCCTCTTAGTATTTAGACTTCTTAAAAGTAATGCTTTGAATGACACTCAGTTCTTTTGATGAAATAAGTGCACTTAACTTGGAGTTTTAAGCTGTATGAATCCTGTTCCCTAGTGATACATTCAGATCTTGTCTAATTATTATTATAACCTATTTTACTTCTTCTTCAGAATCCTAAAATTCTTCTGTTAGATGAAGCAACAAGGTAAGAAAGATGATTTCTATGTTTCTATTTATTTTCTATCTGTAAAACTCATATGTGAGGTGTTCTCTCTTCTTTCTTTCTCTGCATGCCCTTGCACAAATTATCTAGCCCCTTTATTTTTCTCTAGTCGTGAACAGAACGCTTTTTAGACTGTGTGAATTGGTTAGGAAACCTGTGATAAAAACTGTTTATGCAAAGTGGAAAGGATAGCTGGTACACTATGGTGTAATTTTTCATGGAATTAAATTTGTAATATGTAACGGTTTTGAAATATCTGCTTAAAGCTTTTTTTACCTTTAGTTTAAATGAAGATCTTAGTGTTAAAGAGAGATGATTATACTGCACTATTTTTTTTTCACTGAATTAATTTAGTGTTATTTCTCCATGCATATTTTTGCATATGAGAATATGTAATGCCTATAGCTTGGATGTGTGCACTAAGCATATTCACGAAACTTTCCTGCGGTTCCATCGGTTCATCTTCACCAACGATAGCAAGGGTCTGCAGTTTTAGCAAAATAAGCCTAAACAAAACTAACCTGTCTTAAAATACCAAATATCCTCCTCTCTCCCCTCCCTGCTTCCTATTTCTTACTAGTGCTTTGGATGCTGAAAACGAGTATCTAGTGCAAGAAGCTCTGGACCGGCTGATGGAAGGGAGGACGGTCCTAATTATTGCTCATCGTCTGTCTACTATTCAGAATGCTGATTTTGTTGCAGTCCTTGGCCAGGGTAAAATTCTTGAATGTGGAAAACATGAGGAACTGCTTGCAAATCCAAATGGACTTTTCAGGAAACTAATGCAGAAACAAGCTTTTCTTCAGAATAATGATACTTTTGCATTAGGTTTACAATCCAGAGAGAAGGATGCATTAAAAGAAAATGTATGAGAGAATGTATGAATAATGGAAGCTTACAAACTACAAAGAATATAATTTATGTTTCAGTTATGTAAAGTAAATGTTATATTTTTCCAAAATGTACAAAATATTCTTTGAAAACCTAAATGTGTTTAAACTTTTTATCGAAAGCTTTTTAATAATTATTGCAACTTTTTAAAATGTCTATCACATTGAGATAATTTCAGTGTATAGATTTTCCTGCTTTGTGTTATGTTGAGACCATTTAGAATCTTGTGTGCTGTAATGCACTGTATGATGATGTGCTGCATTCTGAAGTAAGTTCGGTATTCTAAGGGTAATTAAATGACAATCTGATCATTTTCATATCATTGTCTCTTCCCTTTTCAAGGAACTTTTGCTTTCTGTATTGTCAGTAGTCTTAAAATGCTGGAATTCAAAAATGCATGACACTAACTTACTCTGAAAGTTCTGTCTGACTTCCGCTGCACTGTCCTTTCAGTTACCATTTGTTCTGAAATGGGAAAGTTGATTATGAACACCATCTACAGTTACTGTAGAGAATTGCATATGAGAACACATTTTGGAGAGTATGGAAGCATGAGTTGGAGGCAAGTTCTTTTAAAAACAAATGACAAAGCACCCAACAAAAAAGCAACCAAACAAAAAAACCGAACTGACTTTACATAGAGACAAAGGAAGTGTATTGGTATAAAGTCAGCATAGGAAAATCTAAAATTTGCATGCATTTTCTTCCCTTCTCTATTTTCCCAGTTCTTTAGTTTCACTTCCCTTCTAAGATGATGTACAAAAGAACACGCTCTTATGTGTGTAAGTTTTTGTCCTTTTTTTAAGGCATATGTATGTTTTTTTTGGTTTGGTTTGGTTTTTTTTTATTGTTACTTGAAATTTCATTCATAGAAATCCCAGGTTTTGCCTAACTACCTTATTAGGGACAACTAGTAAACTACCTTCTCAAGGACAGGTATTAAAGAATAGCATTACATTAATTTGAATAACTGCAGCAGGGTACACATAGCAGTAAAGAGTAGGCTTCGTGTTTCTAATTTAAGAATCTCTCTAGGCTATCTGAAGATGCAGAACCCCACAAGATAATTTTAAAAAGCTAGAAACTTTCCAGATCACATTAAAACTCATTTATGCTAGGAAAACTTGTTGCTGGAAAACTTTATTGGCAATAGGCGAGACAGACATTTTAAGCTTGCCCAGCACTAGGTATCTAATGTGCCACTAGTAGCACATTAAAAATTAGAAAAGAAAAATTAAAGTATTGCATTCTTTTCGTTACAAGAGTTGAAGACCTTCCTGTCGAAGGTGGAAACTCTTGGTGTATCTCTAACAATCCTGATAGGCATCTTTTGCAAAGGACCACTATTTCATGCTGCTGCCTTGTGCAGCATGGTCTGTAGGGCTAAAAGGGGCTGTGCGATCTAGAAAAGACTTAATGTGAGAGTGTCTGACTATGCATCAGAAAGAAAACCAAGAAATCGAGCTTTCTCACGCTCACTGACTGTACTTTCCATCATTGCCCCCTTTGTTTTTTATTAATATTGTATATCTGCTCTTTGTTTTGTTGAAGCTACTGTTCATAGGAAGAGGTTCGGTTCCATGAGGGATGGTATTAACAGCTCAAAACACAGCTGTGCTACTCCTGGTGTATTCCAAAGGCCAAAAGGTACTCAGAAATGCTTTTGATCGCTGGTAAATACAACTTAAGTCAAATTAAACTTATCCAACATTTCCTGAAGGAAAGGCCAGATCTTATTCAGAATTGGTAGAGGTTTCCAAGTGTCCTTGTAGCCCTGGTGCAGCACGCTGTACAAGACCATGTCTCTTTTACGCCGCACACACTAGTGGTCAACTCTGGCCTAAACATACCTTCTCTGTGTATACAAGTAGTAAAGATTATTTCCCAGACGTGCAAAAATAAATGTAATTAATTTTACATGCACACATGTATCTCAAATATGTAATATAAACATTTTTCAGTTTCTTTCACCAGTTGCTGTATTTTAGTTGGTACCTATGGGCATCATTTTGAAGTATTTTATTAATACTGCCTTTTTCACTCTTGCCTCAGAGGCCAGAGCTATTTCCTTCCTTAACTTTTGCTACCCAGTCATGACTTTTGAGGCTTAAATACTGTATCTGATTGGTTTCAAAACTACCTTGCTAAATTAAATGTATTTGTTAGGGTTGAGTATTTGGAGACTCACTCGATGATTAAGGTCAGCTCTCAATGTACACTTAATCCCTTTACTGTGTTCCCAATTAGTTTTCTGATTCTTGATAGCATGAACATTTTCCTAAGAGAAATAAGACACTGAAAATAAAGTGTCTTGAGTAACTTTATTACTTAAAGTACTTACTAAACTATTCATTTTAATGCTTAAATAGAGTACTGATCACAACGTCATCACTGCAGTGAATGATTGGCATCACTGAAAGAGCTAGAATTCTTTTAACTCGGGTTTCAAGTAGTTAATGCAACTTTTTGCTTTAATCTTCTGATACAGAGAGCCTCTTTTCTGTCAATACTTTCATCCTTGAAAAGGGAGTGGATTCCAGTTAGGGGAGCAACAGAAGAAAATATCCTGCCTCTGTGATCTCTGCCAGTGCTGTCTTCGCATTTCCACTGCTCAGCACTTTCAGCAGACTTGAATGGGGAGAATTGTTTCCAGTTGCTTAAGGGGTCTTACGCTCATGATGCAATGATCCAATAGATCTCTGACCTGTTAGGGAACTCTGTATTCTGATGAGTAAGACATTACGTTATTTCTTCTTATCAGAAGAAAATGGTACTGATCTTTTATGCACATCTTTGTTTAAACATCTGCATAGTTCCCTAAGGCATATTCAGTTAATGAATTCACGAGAATTTTGTTTCCTCTGCAGATGATGGAGTTTGCTGCTGTCCTTTCAAACTAAATGTTTCTAAATAGGTAGGCAGCTATTTGTGGTTACTCTACCCAAGCAGTATTTTGTACACTGCTTTTCAATCCATCCATCAATAAATAAATAAAAAAAACCCAGAAGTAAAAAGATTATCAATCCCATATATTTTGAAGTTGTGGCTCTAATATAAGTCCACTATTTCCATTCTCTTAGTTCAGGTCCCCACTAGGTCAGTACTGTCAAAATTGCCTGCTGGACATTCACCTTTTCATGTGAAAAACAATACCACGAGTCCCTGTTCAAGAACTGGTGAAGTCTCTAACCGGTATCAGTATGAACTATTTCTGGGTTGAAAATGAGATTTAAAGGTTGCGTTGTATCCTCTCTCCTGAAGATGGAGCTCTTAACAGAGGGCTGAGACAGCAAAAAGAAGCAGAGTAATTCCCCAAGGAGGTGTAGCAAAGTGTATGCAGGATTCAATCAGCAAAAATCAACTGCTCACACTGCATAATCTTGTGTATTTTAGAAACGAGATGTGAAAAGGAGCTTTCAGGTTTTAAAATAATCTGAACATCACCATTCATGGATGTTGGGAAATGTGGATGGCGGCTTGAATTTTACTCAGTTTTTCCCTATTTGCCTGTTTGTGTGTGCATTTTCTCATTTAGTTTGGTTTGTTTTTCTTGATGAAAGAACAGTAACATGATAATTTAGCATTGCTGCATGGTGTATAATAGAGAAGGCTATATAGAAGAATACTACATTAATTTAACAGTATAGTGAAGCTCCACTAAATGTTCGTATTTTGCTTTTCCCATAAAATCAAAGCAAAAGGAGACAGAGTGAAGTTAAAAGGCAAACCACTGAAACAGACAGGTGTCTCCTAGTTCAGTACAGCCAGATGAAGCATCTCAAGTTTATCTCCTCTGCATTTCAGGTATGGTCATACTGGACCACAATCCACATAGAAAGCTTAACAGCTGTAACTCAATCAAAGAACATTATTTTGGGGAATTGATGGGAAATTTTTGAATACTCTATTTTTAGTTAATTTTATCTTAACTAATTAGCTGCATCGATGATATACATACAACTCAACTTCTTCCCCGAGTAGATGGTACATATGTTCCTTCTGAAAGCTTTTTCATACAAACGAATGCAGTTTTTTGTTTCAATGAGAAAATATAGTTCCCTTTTAAGACTAAAATCTAATTCTATACTATTGAATAGTTGTAATGCATGATTGTTATTTACCATACATGTGAAACATACCAAGGTTTGAATGGAATATTTTCTTTTTTATTAGAAATATGAGGACAAACGCAGGTTACAGCACAGGCTATTTTAAAAATTAGGGAACTGTATTATACCAAACAGCCGTCTTTCAACAGCAGTTTTTTGAGTGTATTCAGCCACCTTTCTCTACTGTTAGCACCGTAACTGCATGAATTCAGTTAACTGTTCCCAAATCCAGCCTTGTGCCTCCCTCTGGAAGCATACCGAAGGACCGTGTGCATCCAGCCTTCCTCAGGAAGACCCAAGTGAGGGGACCGGTGTTTGTGTGAGACCAACTCTCACCGCCGGCCACCTGAGCTGCTGGGTGAGGAAAGCGGCCACCCAGGCTCCTGTGCTGGGGAGGAGGGCATGATAACACCACCATCCTCCCGAGGTCATGACGTCACCGTGGGTCTTCTTGGCCACCTGGGCACACTGCTGGCTCATATTCACCTGCCTTCTGACCAACACTCCAAGTCCTTTTCTGCCGGGCAGCTTTCCAGCCACTTTTCCCCAAGCCTGTAGCGCTGCATGGGGTTGTTGTGA
>NW_009649927.1:656504-696330 GCF_000708025.1 Charadrius vociferus
TACATCACGAGGACCTGGTGGTTGGGGGCTGAGCCGGTGGCGGGGGAGGAGGTGGCCTGCCCCGGCTGGCACCGGCCGCCCGGCTCGGGGGAGGCCCGCCCGGTTGTTATTTGGGGAAAGGCTCTGTCCCGCACAGTGAGGTCGGTGCCCCCAAGGATCCAAACAGGCTGGCTCTTCGTTTGCTAAAGTAGCAGTAGTTGTTGAGAGAGCTATTAGGAAGTTAAGTTGATTTTTAAAAAAGTAGAAAAAAGTATCATAATTATAAAAAAAAAAAAAAAAAAAAAAAGGAAAAAGAGCTAAGTGTTTAAGTGCTTGCCATCCGAATCTCTTCCTGCAGTCTTACAACCAAAACCCAGATGCAGACGTATAGGCTTTGAGTTAGATAAAATCATTTAACTTTACCGGAGGGGTAAAAGTGTCATTTGGTCACATGTAATAGTCAGCAGTTAGATTGTATTCGTCCTGAGCCTCAGTAAATGTATTAAGGCATACTTCTAAATGAGCCTAATGAGAGGGCTCTGCATGAAAGCTCTTGCTTTCAGCTATCTATACAAGAAGGTTTAATAAAATACTTCATCTCTCTTTGCAAACCCTGACTCGTTTTTATATGCTCAAGCCATTGTAGGTTGCCACATTGCTGTTCCATGAATGCAATTTTGCCATTTGTTGTTCTGTTTGGACATATTGTAAGATACTCTGTATCTCTGATCATCCTTAAATCTCTTTTCAGTGTTTTCTACAATATTGTTTTGAGGTATTGTCATCCTAGTACTCAAGAAGCTGTATGTGGAGTTGTCATGATGTTTTCTGTTTTGCCTTTTATTCTGTATTTAGTAAGTCAGGTGTTCCTTTTGCTGTTTGTCTGTCCTGAGTAATATTGTACAGTCAAGGCACTGTCACTGCATTCGTTGTTTTTTTTTTACGACTACTGAAGATTTTAGACACCAGTACAGGTTTATAGAATGGAAACTTCCCTGAAGTGTAGAAATTAGCCTTTCTTTCCTCTCTATGATTTTTGCTTATTGCTTGCTTTTGTACAGGTTTTGGTCTACAGTAAGACTTGATTTCTTCGGAAATCTTTGATATGGGATCTTTTTGAAAGATTTTGGGAAATTTAAGTACTTAATATTGTCTGGATTGTATTCACTGACTTTTTTTTTTCAGAAAATTCTTAGAACTATTAAGCGTGACTTTATGAAAAGGAAGAAAAAAGTTACTAATCTACATTTGCTTATTTACTTTTCTACAGGAGTAGTAAGACTTTATTAGTCTGGTTTCTTGCGTGCTGTCAGATTCTTTGTAGGATATTTGATATACTCTGTTCTCATGCCAACAAATTCTGACTGAAACATTTTATAGTTGAACTGTTTAAAGGTTGATTAAAAGTGGTATTATACATTACAACTATAAATATACAATGCCACATGTTCATTGTTCTAAATACCTCTTATTAGCATTTGAAGTTGAGGGTTCCTCAGTGTGTGCCTGGTATAGAAAAAATATGAAAATAATAAGAATTCCTGTATTTAAAAAGAAGATAAAATAGTCAAAGTTTAGGCTTCCCCCCCAGCTTCCCCTCTTCTCCCTTCCATATGAATAAGAACTGCAATTTAACATGAGCCTCAGATTAGTTTCAGGGGTTCAGAATCTCTTTTCTCAGAAGCAGCTATTTGTTGCTGCGGTAAAGAAGATTGCCTGTTTTCAGTTTTGGGGAACTTTTACTTCAGGTCTGTTTAATATCGTATTTTTCCAAACCGGGTGTCAGGCTTGTCTTCTAGCTATGTATCATCATCTTTGGGCATTTCACACTGGGGAGGTCTGTGACATCATTTTACTTGTAAGGAGAAATAAAAAGAGGGCAGTATTTTCTAAGAGCAGAGAAATTTACCTACTTAATCATGTTCAAAAGACAAGACAGACCTATGCTGTGGGGGAAGATGCAGAACAGCTTTTATAAATTATATAGTGAAACAAATAATGACTGAAATGGGTAAGAACTCTAAGTCTCCACAGTAAGATAAGGGCAATAGAAGTGCTAACTGATCCAAGCTGCCGCAGGTGTTCAAAATGTTGCACAGTGAGTACTGCCCAGCAGTGTTAGAACTGGGGATGGAAATAGGCTCTGCAGTCAGGGAATAACTCCTGTTGAGCTTCTCCTGGCATCGTGGATAGCTTTATTCTATAGATAATCAGAATATAGAGAAGTTCAACAGTGGTTTTGTTGCTGGGTGAGGAATGCATATTCAAAATCAGTTCGTTAGAAAATAAAGGAATTTGACAGCTAACAACTTGTAAGAAGCCACCAAATTACTGCTTTAGATGATGCTTCCAGAGGGAGCATGTTTATTTTGCATAAACCCATTTCATCACATCTATTTCTAAACAGATACTAATGAAGTAAATGTCTGTTGAAACTGATAAAGAAACAATAAAAAACGTAACTATCACTTTTTCTTCTGTTTAAGAGCAACTCCTACCAGAGTTATCCAGCATCCCTCAGCAAGTGAGACTATTAACTATGATGTTAAGGCTTTCGGATCCTCTCTGCCTGTTAAGGTTATGGAAGCCCTGAAGAAGGCTGATGGTAAGAACTGATTTTATTTGCTATCTTTCTCATGAAAATTGACAGGCAAGAGAAATGTTAACATATTGTTGATGCCATTTAAATGCTGACTTTACAGTGGAAACTGATGTGTTTCTGCCTTGGTTTGAATCCAACTTGGTTAACTATGTAACTATAATTGTAAGAACTATGTAACTATAATTGTAGTAACACTCATGTGGGTATGGACGCGTGTAAGTATCCTTCAGGTGCTGTCTTAACCAATATATTGTAAAATCCAAGGTTATAAAGAAAGCCAATAGTTTTTTTAGTAACTTTTCCCTATTGTTTTTTCCTCACCTTTTTTCACTTGTTTTGATTCTGTTGTGTCCTAGAGTGGATGCTCTAATGTTTGGGGTTTTTTTAATTTATTTTTAATCCACATTTGTTGCTGTTTCTAAAAGCCTCAGTGATACAAACCTTTCCCTGAGTTCAAGAAATTGGTCTTCTAAACAATTTTTCCCCGTAGATAAGTTTTCTTTTTGTAGTAAATACAAGAGGAATCAAAAATACATATCTAAAAATAATCTTAAAATTGCTGAGCAATTTACAAAGCTATTATAATCTGCTCTAAATTGATGGAAGCAGTTTCTAGGATTGTCTTGCTTTTCAGTCTCAAAAGCTGAGCATTTGTCAAATGGATTTTTAAACTTTAGGTAATAATTTGGTATCTTAATCAAATACATGGAAATTCTAACGTGGAATTTAATTTAATAGAAAATGTATTTCTTTTTTTCATATGAGAATGAAAGTTTATTGATTTTAAGGTTACTCTGCAGTGTTTTAAAAATCCAAATGCTTTAAAAAATTACTTTTTACGTAGCTGATGACCAGCTGAGCGTTCAAGTGGATGAAAGCGGATGGGCCTGGCTAGTCCATAAGGAGAGGCTGATTATTTGGAAGATTGGTCAGTCTGCAGTAGCTAAGGTAACTGAAAGATCAAGATGGAAAAACTTATATATTTTACACTAGTTGAACAGGTTATTCAGTTGTGGTTTTTTTTTTCTTGAAAGCAAGATTTTCTTTATAAATTGGAGTTTGTTTGGTTTCCCCCAAAAGCAGTGGGGTTGATATGAAGTCATACTAACAACAGTAACTGAAACACAAGCTTTTGAGGGGGCTCAACACTTTTTTGTTCCTTTTTTAATTTTTTCTTGTCACCTTAACACTAAGATTAATTATTTGCATTTTCATAGATGTGTCTCCTATGTTAAATAGTCTTGATAAAGCTTATTTTAATAGTAAAAACTAGTTGATATATTATGGTTTGGTTTGGATTATTCTGGGACTGATTTTCAACTTGTCAAAAAAAAAAAAAGGTTAGTTTCAGTTGTGCTGAACATATGTTTAATCTAGGTTTCTTATGTCAACATTTTTTTTTCCCCCCTCTGGGTAGCGTTTCTTTCAGCATAATTTCAGTGAGTAGCAAGTATGGCCAGAGGAAACCTGTAGTTACAAAATCAATATCTTTCAATTTGTGCAACGTGTGTTAATTATACAGATTCTGCACTTACAGCGGAGTGTCAGTTATACACGTTCTGGTACTTGTAGAGATTTCACAAGGGATTAAATTTTTTCTGATTGTTTAACGTTGGGGGGACAGGGGAAGGAGGAGTGTTTCCCCTCTCCACTCTGTTACAACCTAGTGAGCTTTCTCAAGCAATTCTAGTTGAATTTTGGATTGCCGCCTTGATAGCATATTGTATTAAGGAACGGTCAAATAATTGCACCTCTGAAAGAAATAATTCAATATTGTAGTGTTGTGAGAAAAACTCAGAAATAACTAAAGAAAAACAGTAATGTTTGAAAATGTACAAGTATGTGGTTTTTAGCTGTTTGGTGGTTGTGACAAACTTGCTGAAAACGTCTTGGGATGTTCTTTTGGTTCCCTTACAAAGTGTCTGGGCTAGTTGAAAATTAATTTTTAGCAGGATCAAAAAGTCTAAAGGCTTTGTGGCAGAGGAATAAATTCTTCCAGTCTCATACGTATTATGGCATCTCTTTCATTCTTACAGTTATCTCTGTGCAAAGAACTGCAGCTGCCACCCAGTGACTTCCAGTGGAGTTCTAGCTTAGCAGCTATATCTTGTCTCAGTTCCTCAGGTGAAGCACCTTCTCTGCAGGTGATCAACTTTTAAATTGTAGTGTTTAAAAATACTTTTAGACTGACTTTGAATATAGGCTATTTTATCAAGTACTTACTTGAAAACTGCATTTGGTGTTGTACTATCTATTCAAAAGGTCAGGATTGATAGTTTGGAATAAATATGCTTGAAATAAACAAAATTCTGCTAGTCTTTGCAAATTACACCATTTACATGTTATAGGATCAGATTAAATAATAGTTTTCCTAAGGATTACTTGGTGTGCTTTCGTAAGAAACAAAAATACAGTAAACTAAGAAGTATTGTGTTAACAAACACCAGGGCAATCAAATATTCAGTCTAAGCAAGCGCAATTTAAATGCATGCTGACTGAAAAAGTTGTTCAGCAGTGGTTTAATTCTGAGTACACATGGATGAGAAGCAAACACCAGCACTCCCCTTTGGCTGGGCTTTCTAAGGAAGCGGGCACTGGGAGGACATATGATTTAATGTTTTGACTGATTGCTTTCCTAAGTGCCTTTTCATAACATACTGTGCTAGAGCGTGAGGTTTGAAGATCGGTTAAGTTTTCTGAAAGTATGTTGATGTGTCTGTTACTATCATTCATGAAGAAAAGAAGCGCTCATTTTCAGTTTGGGTGCAGTTTTCAGTTAATATGTGTCGTGTGCTTAATAACTCTGTATAAGCAGTTGTCTTTGGAAGGAAGAAACAGCACAGAATATGTAATAGGATCTTTTCTTTTGACTTGTTATTGTGTTATGCTTCCAGATGATGAAAAGCAATCTTAGTATCTTGTGATTAGCTCGTAAAACTCTAAATGCTCTGTGATTTAGTCATACCCAAAGAAGTTTAAGAGGGTAATGCACCTAAACCAAGATTATTTATTTCTTTTAATTTCATCTTTCTACAGCTTGTGAGCTATGCTTGGGTACTATGATTTTACAGAGCGAAGTAGAAATATTAGTGGTAGAAAATATTTCACTAAAATGAAAGTTATTAAATAATGGTCAGGAATCACAAAGGACAAAGTGTTTGGTTTGGTTTTTTTTTTTTTTTAATTGTTGTGATGTTCACTAGACAACTGCTTTCATGTTGTGAATATCTTCATCTAGTCAAAAATCAGTGAGAAAACTCCAAGGAGCTCAGTTACAGCTTTCAGCTACAGCTCTTCTGTTGTTCTGTGATTATTATTTTTTTTCAACAACTGGTAGATTAGGTACAATGCTTTCTGTCTAAATCTCTACTTGAACACAGTCTCTTGCTTCGTGATTTGAATTTGGTATCTGAGTGATTTCCTGAGTCAGAAGTCCTAATGTAGGCACACTGTGGGCTTATGTATTTATGAAGAGAAGAGCCACCATGTGATTTGATATTTGTATTTAAGACACTAGAGTGCTTTCTTTACTAAATTATAGTCTAATTTTAAATATTCCATAGTAGCTTGTAACTCTTGGCCTCTGGAATTCTCCAGAGGCTCTTTTCTGTCTTGCAACTGTAAGTTTTGCTTGCATTCCAATAGCAGACCCTGAATTATCAGGAACAAGAACCAGCCAAAAATATTATTGTTAGCAAAATAAGCAAGTATAACATGCCCTGCACACATTAAGTTATGTTACAGAATCGTTTTGCAATTCAGTTCTAGATTTTGTCAGTGTGCATCCAAATGTATCTATTACTTTTTTGTGTGTTTTTCATGGAAAATCTTGATATGTAAAATAACATGTTTTAGTTAAAGCTGCATTCTGATTGTTATTACTATCTTGCATGTGCTGTTAATTATTTTCTCACTTCGAGTCTCTGGCAATAATGGTTGCTACCAGCGAAGGTTCTGTGCGCTACTGGCCCAATCTTGCACATGAAGGTTCCTATACAGAGACTTCTACAGACTTTGGAGGCTCTCTGTGCAGTTTCTTAACAGCAGTAAAGGTACAGTACAGTATGATTGATAATAAAATACAGCTTTAATTCCTCATTTAAAAATTAAAAAGCATGCTTCACATTATCAGTCCTAGATCTCCAATAAATGTTGCAAAGTAAACTATAAAATATTCTGAGGAGTAGTTTCAGACATTGATGAGTGTGATGATCTGAAGTAGCAGAGATGACTGATAGTCATAAATAATGATGTTAAAGTCAGGCAAGCATGCGACATTCAATCGCAAGGTTGACAGGACTGGTTTGGTACCTCAGCTGATGAGGTGTGTCAGTATTACTACTGTGATTACTTCCTGCCATCACAAAACCAGAGAACTACTTCATCTGAATCCGCAGGCCACGCACTCAGCATCTTGTGGTATAGCTCACCAGTGACTGAATTTGAGAGATTTCTGTATGAAAGTAATGAACAAGTATATTGTGAATTGTAGTCAGAAATCTTTTTTTTTATGCTGTTGATGTGCCTAAATGGGGAAAACTCTCAAAATGGATATATAAAAAAAATCAATGTGTGTTACAATACGTGTTTCTTCAAAACACTTTATTTTATAACCTTTTCAGCATCTGCGGTTCATATCCTATATTATAAATATTACTTCGGGGCATCAGCATGTCGTAAACTTTTGTAAACCTGATCAGAAGACAGTGATCTTAATGACAATTTTCTTAAGAGTTCCAAGTCTTAACACTAATATGGACCTACCCTATTAGAGTTGAATTGTGTCCAAGTTTCGGATATCAATATAAGGAATGTAAGGTCTTATCACACCTGTAGTTGAAACATTGACATCAATTCAGAGCTAGAGGAATTATTATTTTTTTTTTCCAGAACAGAGTGCTTTTATTAATCAGTGTTCTAAAGCTGCATGATATTATGTATGTGACAACTGTACTTAATTAATCATCCTGTCACTGGGCAGATTTAACCTTTAGCAACATTTTTATAAAGTATGATCACAAAAATGGTGCTGGTTTGTTTTTTGGTTTGGGTTTTTTTAATTTTTATTTTTTTTAGTTTTGTTCTGTGAACGTTTACTGTATTTACTGTACAAGTAAACAGTTCATTTGTTCAGCAACCTCAAGGCCCCTAGTATTCTTTTTTTTTTTTTTTTTAAATTGTTGTACGTCTAACAGGCTTTGTTTGTTCCCTGTAACATACAAACTTTGACCAGTTTTGAATTGAAGGCACTTTTTTTAATGCCTTGGTGGTAGGGGGCGTGAAGGCTATGTCTATGTTAGCAAGTATTTTAGATTCTATAAAGGTTAGTGCTGAGGCAATGCCACTATCTGCAGTGGTCGTTTTGGGAGAGGGAGTTGTTATTTTAAACTAGTTCCAGCCTAGCTGCATGAAATTAATGTCTGTTAACGGTCAGAGCCCGTCCTTGAGTTTAGTTTCATTCAAAGGGTGTGCAGCAGGTATGCTCGTGCTGCTCTGTGGTGTGATGAGATCCAGCAGGTAGTATGTGGGGACTCACAGAAGGTCGCTTTAGAAGGACTCTTGATGTTAATTAAAGTGCTAATGTAGATGCACTCATTAGGACGGGCAAGAGATGCACTGACAGAAGCCTCTGCCTCCTGAATGAGCTATATAAGCACCTACAGTGGAGTGCGTATTTTGCATAATGCACAAGACTTTTTCCACACTTTCTTAGTGTAAAGATAACACTGTCTTTCATCATAAGGATTACGTGAAATTTTAGTTCTCTTGTTAAACTGAAACGGAGTTTCATGGATAAAAATGTTATGCAATGATAAGAAAATCAGTCTCTGCCAGTGCTGAGTACCAGTCATATGTTTGACTTGGTGCCAATGTTTATTATTTATGAAGAAGAAAAAATCAAAACCACCACCAAAAAAAACCAACGAAAAAAACCCCAACAGAAAATAACTTATTTCTTTGTATCTGCATATTGTCTTCTTTCCTGGTCTGACACCAGCATTGTGATATCTTTTCTCAGTTATGCATTCATTAATGCACTATTAATATTTTAATTACCTGCCACAGTCCTTTTTGACATAACCAGATGGAAGAATTGTTGTGCTGTTCATTTAGATTAGTGTACTGTAGGATAGGATGCTATTTTAAAAAAAAGTTATAGCGTGCTTAGTAACATTTCAAGTTTTAAATGCGCACATGGAAGTTGAGTGTTATTTAAGTCATAATTCGATATATGAATATTACGTGTAGTAGTGCCTGTAGAGATTGATTATATGTATTGTCTTTTCATATTTTTCAAAAATATGGTTTAAAATTAAGAAAAGTATACTGTGAGCTGTACACTGCACTGATTCAAGCATAGAGAATAATTTAGAAAATTTGTTTAAATGGTCTTTTTATGTGATAAATGCTTTCTTTTTTTTTTTTTTGTTCTTTGTTAGCTCTCAAGTGCTGTGTGGATGCCTTGTGTCCTGTTCTTTTTTTAGTGTTTACCCTTGTGGGCTGACATAAAGAATTTTATCTGACACTAGAATTCTTTTGGGAATGTGATTTTAATTTTTTTTTAATATAGTTGCTTTTTCTTTTTGTTAGGGAGGAAGCTTTATTTTATCGTCTTCCAGAGGCCAGCTAGTTCGATTGATACCGGATAGTTCTGGCAAGATTCATCAGCATGCCCTGCCACAGGGCCAGGGCATGTTTTCTGGAATTGGTAGAAAGGTTTCTTCTCTTCTAGGTATATTGTCTCCTGGACATGATGCTGTGGTAAGCTTGAAAAACATTCATATGCTTTAATTTCTTTGTAATTTCTAGCCTCAGTGTTTAAGAAAGAAGCCTGTGTAAGGGTATATGATAACCAAAAAAAAGAGACAAGACTTAACTCATTTATGTTACTTATATTTCTTTGAAATTTGGAAGAAAGAGAGAAACCAAATAAATCTGTATGCTTTGTCAAGGAGAATGCTGACTTGCTCTTTAGATGTGAATAAAAGTAGCCTTTAAAGTAGTAATACTTCCTGGGGAACATGCAATGATTCAAAGTCTTGCCTCTTCCTAGTAATAGTCTCATTGCTACTTGAAGAAACTAAAAGTAACCTGTAATTTTACTTTTCTGATTTAGGGTGCCCAGGGATGGTGATTGGGTTGAGCTTTATCAGTGAATTCCACAGTTGGAAAGTATGAGAAACATACTTACTATAGATGTTCTTATATCTATAAAATAAGACTGCTCTTGGAAATTAGCGTAATACTCTCATCTTGTAGTGTAACTTGTGTAGGTTGTCCAAGGAAGGGATTTTTTTTTTTTTTCAGACTGAGAGTGGTGTAGATTGTTGTATCCAAATATTAAGGCTGTGCTTTAACCTTTTTAGCTTTTTCTTTTTTAAATGCAGATTTCTAGTGTTCTTTGGGATAAAGAGAGATCAAGCTTTTATATGCTAACAAGTTCAAATCTATATAAATGGGAAATTGATGATTCATCAGAACGTTATATTCTCAGCTGGGATATCAACAGGATCCTGAAAGAACATATTACAGATGCAATTTGGGTAAGAGCTAGCTTACCTGGAAGGGGTTTGTGTGTTTTTTTTAGTTAATAGCCTATTTATGTGTAGTTTTAAGTCAGTTGTGTTGGTTTTTAGGGTTCTGAAAGTAACTATGAAGATATTAAAGGAGGAGTAAATATACAATACATGGATTTGCAACAGAATCGGTAAGGAAGTACACTTGCATCTGGTAGGACTTATGTTAATGAGATACATGTGTTCTATTTTCTTGCAAAAACTTTATGTAAGTAATTGCAATTTAATTTTATTGAGTGTCACTGTTGATAAAATAAACACGTCATATTAGATAACTAGATTATCCTATACTTCACACTGTCGTTCTCTTTAGCATTAAAACTTTGTTACCTGAGAATAATTCCTTTCACTTTTTTTAGTGTCATTTTATTAGGTTTGGGTATTTGTTTTGTCTTGATATTACAAAGAGAGCAAATAAGCAATTGTAACTTGTTCCAGCAAATGCAAAGAATTCAGTATCTCTTGTATTTAATTTAATTACATAAAATCACAAGTGCCTTGGTTCAGTTTTATACTAAAGCATAAATACTATTAATAAAACAGTTCTTTAGAAAGAACAAATAGTATAGTCGTTCTTTCTAAAAATAATACAATATTGGAAAAGATTTATTTTTAATTGTACTTAAAGATCTTGGGTTTTGTGTGGTAGGGTGTGAGCAAGTAAAATATGTAATAATCATCTCCCAATGATGTGACATCTGTTGTTGAATAGCGATGGACTGGTGATACTTGCTGCAGCATGGCATCCTGGAGATCGTCCGTGTCTTGTCTACTACACTCTGATAACAGTAGAAGATAAAGGCTACCAGATGTCTGATGATGTTGTTGTGGAGGTCACACAGTATAATCCATCTTTTCAGGTATGCGAATGAACACTCTGAAACTGAGTTGAGAAAGCACGGTGTTTCAGAATATTCCTATACGTATGTCAGCTATGAGATTTTTGTCTAAAGGAAAATCAGGTTCTCTGTCTTAAGGTTGTTCTTGGAATATGTATTTGTAGTATTCTGAGGAAAACGTGTCCTAGCATCTTTCAGTGTTTAATAATAACTGTATGTAAACTTTACATTTTAAGGTATAACATAAACCCCCCTCAAAAATAGAATTCTAACCACCTGATTATTACTGATTTATTTTAATTTTTGTCCTGTCTGTGAAAGTTTCTACAGAGTAATTTTATGATATACTCATGCAGTCCACTTAAAACAGATTTCAGACTCTGTTGAGACCCTTGTAAGCAGGAAAAGGAATTAAGAAATCTGTGTGTTGGTCCTTGCTAGACAACTGGCTTGCTGGGAGGGGAGGACACGTTGGTTGTCCTTAAGTTACGTCATTTGTGCTATCTCTTCTAGAAGCATAAACTTGGGCATTAGCTAACTTTGGTAAATTTATTCCACTCTCCCCCCTCTCCTCTCTGCCTGTAATGGCATTTTAAAATTGAATCTTAACATGGAAGGAGAGTGAAAATTGTAGAATAATTGATCTGTTTACTAATTTCACATGGGAAGATAAGTAATAATTTGATATACATGGAATTAAAAAAACCCAGGAGCTTAAGTTTTAGGGCAAATTAAAAGTGGTTTGGTTTGGGTTTTTTTAGGTTATAAGTTATATCCGTATGTTCTTGTTAAAAATTAAAACAAATTCAGGCAACTTACATCTAAAATTTTAAAGGCTGATCTTTGTTTAAGGTTTTGATTGTACATGTGATATTCTTTGTATGTAATGCTTTCAGTCAGAAGAGGAAGCGTTGTGCTGTCTGGTAGTCCCAGATTACTTTAGCCATGCTGCTTACCTCTATAAGGAAGATGAAGTGTTTGCTTGTTCCACCGGAACTGGAAGAATTTCTTTACCACAGGAGAAAATCATATTTGGCATACAAGGTAACATGCAGGGGGGGAAAAAAATAATCGCATTTCATTGATACTTTCTAATTGAATGTTTTTACAGTATTTAGATTTCTCAGAGAGCAGAATCATATTTATGCTTCTTTTTATTAAATCTTTCCAGTTGAGAGTTTCTCATGAGCGTATGGAGAAAACGCTGACATGACATAGAATCATAGAATAACATCCAGTATTGTTATCACTTACTCTGCAGTGGTTTTGGATGAAAATGAAGTATGCTATATGAAGGAGTAGGGGTTTTGTTTGTGGGGCTTTTTGCCCCCCCTCCCGCCCCCCCTTTTTCTCCCCTTCTCCTCCCCCCATTTACTGTGGGTGTTGGGTTTTTGGTTTTGGTTTTGGTTTTTCCCCTTGAAGTTAAGTTTGTGTTGAGACTTAGCCTAAAATTCATAGTAGGTGCCTGTGTCAGATGTCTCTGTCATCCTTGACCATCAGAGGTGTTTTCAAGTAGGACATGCACATCAGTCCGTAGGTAGAATTGGAACCACCTGAATCTTGATTATTTTTTTTTCTTCTTTGTTTCTTTAAACTTGCAGTATGTGGAAACCTGCTTCTTAAGTAGCAAATAGTATCCATAATTTCTGTAAGTCAGGTGCAGCTGTCAGTAACTGTTAGTTCCTTCATGACAAGATTTAATAATTGTGAACTGCTACATTTTGTTCTTAAAGTGGCATTTATGTGCTTTTTTTCTTCCCTCATCGTAGGAGATAGCATTTTAGGAGCAGGTTCCTGTATTAGCCTTCCTATCTTCTTTACCAAAAAAAGTGGACTTCTCACCATCTTGTCCAGGGAAAACATTTCTGTGCTTCCTGAAGACCTGGAAGAATCCCTGTCCTCTTCTGTTGCTGGACCAAGAAGTGAGGTAATGGTTGTTTCCTTGGCTACTTGAAAACTGAGGGTAGAAATAAAATGTTTTTTATTACTGTGAAAATCCTAGCTTATTTGAGTTGTAAAGGATTTTTTTAAATAGAGACTCAAACACTTGTAATGAAACCTAAGAAATTTTACATCATCTGCTGGTTTGAGTAACTTTTTTGTATTCTTTTTTTTTTTGAAGTTGACATTTCTATGAAATTTGTATTTTTTTTCATGTAGATGTATGTCACTATATAACACTAAAAAAGTTGTTACAATATATAAATATAACACTTAAATTGTTTTTGTGGCTGATAGTACTCATGAATAACTTTTAAATTCTGTCAAAAATGGTGGGTTTGAATGTTCAGATATTTAAAATTACTATAGACTGGTGAAATAAGTTGGCATAAATTCTTTTTGCAGTTTATGTGAATTTTATTAATATGCTTGAGGTCAAACCCCTGTGTGACTTTCATTGTAATGTATCTTGTGGGCTTATGTTTAGCTTAATAAACACAACCACTTCCAGGTGGCATTTGTTTTTTTAAAATCTGTGTTGCTGCTACTTAGAAAGATTGTTTTAATTTCATGATGAAGATTGATATTTGTCTTTCAGCTGAAGTTTTTACTTTGCATTTTCAGAGTCCTGCGTTTGATGCAACCAGTAGGCTTGAAATTACAGCTCAAGAAGATAAGGCTAAATTACTGAAAGCTGCTTTTCTACAGTACTGCAGGTAGAAACTGCACTTGGTTTTTGCGGCTTTGTTTGCTATTCTTGAAGGCACTCTGATATTTGAGTAAGAGATTGTCTTGGTAAAGATACTCCTGTATTGTTTTAAGTAAAAGCTATTCTAATGATACATGTACATCTTCATTAGGAAAGTGTTAGATACATCTTGAGCTAGTGAAGGAGTGATATGTGCTAGAAAGGAGCAGACTTGTATAATCTTAATGACTTTTCACTTACCCGGCATAAATTCCGTGATGTTACATTACTGCCAGTGAAACAACTTTAAACTTTGTTATTTTCACTTCTTTTAGTAAGTGGTGTTTTGTTGTTAAATATTCTTTCCTTTTCTTCTTCACTTTTATTTGCATAGCTGTTTACAGTAATACTTTTGAATATGTTTAATTACTACTTATGCGGCCATGAAGAATAACTAGCATGGCAGATTCTGTGGCAAGATGGTATCTTTTTTTTGGATTGACTGATATGGGGGGAGTGGAAGGAAATACATGTTCGTCAAACTATCCCGATTAAAGCAACCTGACTGTTGGGAGGCATGCAGTGCCTGTGAAAGGTTTGATGTAGACAAGAGTGATGTAAACACGGGAGGAAAAGGAGAGATGAGAAGGTAAACGGAGCTGTAGACTTAGTTTAACTCTATTTAGAGGGGATTGCTTTCAGTATATATTTATTTAAAAAAAACCCTCAACCCACAAACCTTCTTACAACTAATCTCCTTAAAGAGTCTTAAAACTTGGAAAGAACAGATTTAAGTAACAGGAAGTAGGAGTGCTTTTGACAGAGCTGCATGTGAGGCAGAAGATTATGAAGGGGATTAGGTGCATATAATAAAGGGTATCAAGACGAGATGTGTAAACATGCACAGAATTTAGAAATAAAATCTATATGTATTCCCAAGTGGACATGTCAGTATACAGAACTGCGGTTGAAGATGGTTGTAGTCCTGAGGTGACTGGAATAGCTAAGGTCTGAGAGCACAGGTAACGAATACGAAAGTCGATATCACTGAGGATGTGAACAAGGGGGTTGGAAACAGGGTCAGAAGAAAGTAGGAGATAGTAAGGAAAACAATGTCAAACAGTATGAAAGTTTAATGTTATTTTGATTGATTAAAACCTGCGTTATATTTATGAAACTAGAAGAAGTTAATTATTTGATGTCTATAGTATTGATTCAGATTTTTCCAGAAAAATAGTATGGTAAAATGAATGGGGAAATCTTCCACAGAACAGATGTAGCAATGGCCTGTCCGGATGACCAAGTAGTTGATGCAGAGCAAATAATGGAAGGTTGTTTAATAGAAGATTAAGTATTCCAGTTTTTAAAAGTATAGTTTGTTTTGGTAAACCTTTGTGCGTTTTCTGGATGCCCTGCTGTTTTTTATTTCAAGATACCTTGGTCATAGAAACATTCAAACTGAAAGCCCCACAAAAGTTAGAAGTATTTCCAAAATCAGATAGTATATTGGAATCACAGTATCCCTTCTCAGTCAGAATACTATAATTTTTCGTCACAAAATTAAATCAGTGCTTTTGTGAATACTGCGTACTTGCGTAGAGTTCTTCAGTACAACTTCATGCGTTGGAGATTTAAGCATTTGGATGCTTATTACCCTTTTACTTACTGACCTGAATAGAGAAGGATTCTCTGAAGCGTTTTCCTGGGAGCTTTTACTCTATTGCCATTTGTGGGAGTGATTACGTGTACTCTTGGGAGGATTTTGAAGCAATCAATAGAAATTTGGTGACTTAGCTACCAGAGACACCCAGACTTAGCTCTGTGTGGTGCATCTTTTCTCTTAAATAGTAATAATAGGGATAATAAAATAAAAAGTGATTTGAAACACTTTGTGGCTTGTGCTTTTTTGCTTTATAGACTGTGCAGTCTACTTGCTTTAAAACAATCAGAATACCTTTTGTCCATAGAATCAGTAATTTAAAGGTAGCCCAAATGATGCTTGATGTTTGTAATCTAAAGCACTTTACAAAAGGTCTATCAGAAAATCCTACTAATGGAGTGGTTCTTGTTTCTATAATCCTATCTATTGTTTTTATTTCACGTACTGTGTATTTCTTTTATTTCAGGAAAGATGTCATCAATGCACAAAGCATGGTAGTTGAGCTCTTTCCAAGTAATGCAGATCTGGATTCTGATGCTGAACTGGATAGGGCAGTGACTCGGATCAGTGTGGACTTAATGGATGATTATCCTGCCTCTGATCCAAGATGGGCTGAATCTGTACCTGAAGGTAAACATAATGGTATGGAGGGAGGTTGTTGAGGTTTTGGTGTTGGTTGCATCGTGTTGTTTGAGTTTGTTTTGTTTTGTTTTTTTTTTTATTGGGGAGGGGGGAACTGTCTATAGTACTCTAGATAAAATCACAGTTTAAGCTTTGCAAAAAGGCATAGGTGTCCCTTGCCCTCTTCCACCACTAGATATGTTTTCAGAAAGGTTAAAAGATGCATCCCGTGGGATTGCCAGATAAACTTGCAGTCTACTGTGATTAGTTCTTGACTTTATATAGAAAACACAAACAGCAAAGAAAAGGGTACATTTCTGAGAAGGGTACTCTATGCAAGGAACAGTTGGTGTCACTTTCATGTTTCCATGATTCCTTGGACCAATCTAAATTACTTTCCACGAATAGGTATGTTGAGAGAAAGAGTTTGTTTGCTCATGCTTAGCCCTTTGTTAACATGGCTGCGCAGCTTCTGTTAGGCTTGGATCCTGAGTGAGCTTCTGAGTAGAGTAAGCTTCTATCCCTCTGGGGCATTGGTATTTGTGTCTGCCAGAAAGAGGACTGGAGAAATTTATTTTGGAGTATTTGTTGTATGGAAAGAGTTAAAGCAGACATGTTTTCAGCAAGCAACTTTGTTCACGCTTCCCTGTCTCTTATGAAGAGTGTTAATTTGAAACTGTCCCCAGGACCTCTAGGCAGCAGTTGCCAGTTACTGAGCAGAGACTGAGTTTGAGAGTTCGTGTAGTAAATAGTTACAGATGGATGATGCTTCCTGCTGTTGTTTCAGTGTGGCAGCCAGTTAGAAATTGTCAAGCATCAGATACTTAGTATTTTCTGAATCAACTTTCTAATTCGCCAGCTTATCTGCATTTTTTCCTGGCTAAAGCAAGAAGTGAAAATTGATAGCTTCTTGGAAATAGTCTTGCTAATTTTGCTCATAGTGATAGTTCTTGTGAGTTTTTGTATCTTGTTAGTCTTTTGGTTTAAAGCACACTTAGAATATACAAAAATTCTGAAATGGGAAAATCATTTGGGCTCCAGAGAACTCTGCTAAGGTGAGATATTTATACTCATAGCATTGCCTAGGTTGGAAGGGACCTTTAAGATCATCGAGTCCAGCCATCAACTTAACACTGCCAAAACCACCACTAAACCATGTCC
This sequence comes from Charadrius vociferus, assembly GCF_000708025.1. Classification (NCBI taxonomy): domain Eukaryota; kingdom Metazoa; phylum Chordata; class Aves; order Charadriiformes; family Charadriidae; genus Charadrius; species Charadrius vociferus. The sequence goes on from NW_009649927.1 coordinate 673,573, forward strand.
CTAAGTGCCGTGTCTACATGTCTTTTAAATACCTGCAGGGATGGTGACTCCACCACTTCCCTGGGCAGCCTGTTCCAGTGCTTGATAACTCTTCCGGTGAAGAAATTTTTCCCAATACCCATAGTAAACCTCCCCTGGCGTAACTTGAGGCCATTTGTGGGGAAGCTTTCATCATCCTTACTGACTCCTTTAAGGACCAGATTGTCCAGACTGAAATGTTATCTGACTTTTCATATGCAAGCTCGTTTGAGGAAGAATAAAAGTAGAGCGGTGCTGGGCAACCACTTACCTTGTGCAGTGGAACTGTGCAGAGTCAATTACGCTTGAATGCTTGTCAGTGCTATTCTGTAGTACCCTGTGGCCTACAGCATAATAAATTTAGCAATAGCTAGTCCACAGTGAAGATAAAAATTGGAATCTTAATCTTACTGAAACTTGAATAAGCTGGTGAGCTGCTATTTTAGCAGCGTAATGGATTGAGTGCTTCAGAATAGTTGTACTGATTTAAAGATACTTGATTTCTTCTAAAGACTTTACTTCAGCTATGACAGATTTCAAAAACCACATTAAAAATAGGATGGTAAGCAATATATAAATGTGTTTGCATATATTTTAAAAAGTAACAGTGCAGTAACACTATAGAAACTTATAGAAATACGTTTACCTCAGCGGCAAAAAAAAAAGCGTATCGAAGAAATGAAGATATCAAGTGCTCTTACCTAAGATTTTTTTTCTTTTTAGAAGCAGCTGGTTTCACCAACACATCTCTCATTCTTCTTCATCAGCTAGAGGATAAAACAAAAGCACATTCCTTCTTCATTGAGTTTCTTCATCAGGTAAAATTCTATTGTTCTTTTGGTATCAGCACCCATAGTAGAGTATTATTTTGTCTTAAAGTAGCTCTTCTGGAACATTGTTTAAAGTGCATGTGATGGTTTGTGGTTTTTTTTTTTTTATTTGTTTGTTTTAATGAAAGGTTGGTGTGTTTGAACGTCTGGGCAGTTTTCCAGTACGAGGGATGCCAATGGCAACTCGGTTGTTGCTCTGTGAGCACGCAGAGAAGCTAGCAGCAGCTATTGTTCTCAAGAATCACCACTCGAGGCTGCCCGATCTAGTGAATGCTGCTATACTGATCGCATTAAACAAAAGAGAATGTGATGTTCCACCAAGTCTTACCGCTGCAGATGTGTTCTTTCGAGAGGTAAGAAACCTGTTATTTCTGAATCATTGTGTAGTATTGCATGTAGTAAAAGTTGCAGTGCATTAATATGTACTTTGAAACTTTTCCCTGTAAAGGGAAATTGTATAAAGTTGAATTGATTTTTTAAGTAGGGATGGTGTGGTAGTGTTTTTCCTCACTTTAGTATACGTGCTTTTTTATGCCTGTAGCTGAAGCATGAATTCTGACAAATTTCGTATAGCATAAGTAAAGTTGATATGATTGCTGACTAACCTACGTGGGTGAGCAATGAAAAAGACCAATGACGTTCTTTGGCACATCAGAAAACATATGCTAAATTATCATTTTTAAGGGGTGAACTGAAGTGTATGAAGCTTTCTAGATAGGAGAGCCACTTTGATGCACTGCCCTGGATGGAATTGTATCAGTTCAGTCTCTTATAATTTTTTGTAGTCTCTAACATTAGTGAGTGTAAGCTAGTTCTCCATTTATGCCGCATTCTAGTCCAGCACCCAGTCTTTATTTCTTTCTTCCTTCTTGAGAAGAACTATACACAAAACATTTATTCTTACAAGTTTTTTCCTGTAGAGGACAGTAGTTGCTAATGGAGAAAAATAAATATAAAAGAAAATAGAAGTAATACTCTGCTATTTTAAAGCAGGTATGTTATCCAGTATACTTTAGCTAACAAAGGTTCTACTGCCAGATGTTTCAGAAGGATATGGAGGAATATGCTTAATAAAAGTTTATGGAGTTGCCTTCAAAAAAAGATGATTTCTTTTTTACTTCCAGATTTAAGTCTAGAAATAAGGCAATTCTTGTATTCAAAGTATTGTATGAAATATAAGATAGTGTTTTCTTTATCCGTTTGAGTAGTTGATACCTTTTAATATTTTTGGCTATTGATGTGGTTTCTACTAATATGTGTTTATTTTTCTATACAACTCATAACTTGGCTTTCAAGTATCAGCTGGTAATGGATATGTTTGTGCTCAGTGCAATTTTTCTTTCTGTCTTTAAGGTGTCCCAGATAGATTCCATCTTTGAATGCTTACTAGAAGAAGAGGAACAAATCCTGAAAGATATGCCTATGGAATCAATTGAGTGGGCCCAGATAGTTGTCAATGTGAACATCATCATTAAGGTATAGAATTCCATTAACTCTTAAAATGTTTGTGGGAGGGGAAGTTAAATATTGAAGAGCACCCAACAAGTTCAGTGCAGTACATCTGAGTTACTGATACGAGAACAAAAGTGAACACATTTTTCACAAGTGCAAATAATTAGGAAGGAAAAGATGGTCTCATGCAGAATTAGGGACATTCCTTTTCCTCCTAAGCCACTGCTAAAGAGAATTTGAGAAGTTGCAGCATTGTAGGCAGATGTGAAAACATGAGTACATAGCAAGGAGTGAAGAGCTTATGCTTGAGCACTGAGGTTTCTTGCTCGGTCAGTGTGTGCTCTTCTGTACAACTGAGAAAGTGGTGTAGAAAGAAGGGGGATATTAAAAGAATGTTTCAGAATTAGAAAAGACAACATCTTTTATGGTCTGTGTATATGCAGGTAGACTTTAAAGTACTTATGTCCTTGCCTTTAAATAGGACATGCTACAAGCTGCCTGTCAGTATCGTCAATCTAGAGCCTCCTTATATAAAACAGGAGAGCTTCCAGAAGGAGAACCGGAATATATTCCATGGACAGGTGAGAAATTATTGTTACTAGTAGTTTATTAATTATTGATACTAAAGAAAAATATTTTTCATGAGTTTCAGAACTGAAGAATTTTAATCTGACTGCTAAACTTACTGTTAAAAGCTGCTACAAGGTTGTCAGTAAGAACAGGAGAAGCTAAAGGTTTCATTTGGTGAATGACATGGAATGAATCAATGAACACTTATTTTGTCCAGTATTGATGATAATTCTTTAAAATTTGTATTACAAATTTGACTACAAAAACAAAGCTTGGGAGACAAAATTAATTACAAAGTTAATTTCTTATTTTTTATTATGCACTGGTTCTGGTTGGCAGACCTATGGGATACATAAAGTTAGAATCACTGAATGGTCAGGGTTGGAAGGGACCTCTGGAGATCATCTAGTCCAAGCCCCCGCCAGAGCAGGGTCACCTACAACAGGTTGCACAGGACGGCGTCCAGGCGGGTTTTGAATGTCTCCAGAGTGGGGGACTCCACCACCTCTCTGGGCAGCCTGTTCCAGTGCTCCACTACCCCCAAAGTAAAGAAGTTCCTCCTCATGTTAAGATGGAACTTCCTATGTTCAAGTTTGTGCCCGTTACCTCTTTTCCTGTCACTGGGCACCACTGAAAAAGACTGTTCCCATCCCCCTGGCACCCTCCCTTTAAGTATTTGTAAGCATTAATAAGATCCCCCCCTCAACCATCTTTTCTCTAGACTAAAGAGACCCAAGTCCCTCAGCCTTTCTTCATATGAGAGATGTTCTAATCCCCTAATCATCTTCGTAGCCCTTTGCTGGACCCTCTCCAGCAGATCCCTGTCTTTCTTGAACTGGGAAGCCCAGAACTGGATGCAGAACTCCAGATGTGGCCTCACCAGGGCAGAGGGGGAGGATGACCTCCCTCAACCTGCTGGCCACACTCTTCTTGATGCACCCCAGGATGCCATTGGCCTTCTTGGCCGCCAGGGCTCATTGCTGGCTCATGGTCATCCTGTTGTCCACCAGGACTCCCAGGTCCCTCTCCACAGAGCTGCTCTCCAGGAGGTCAGCCCCAACCTGTACTGATGCATGGGGTGAGAATGAATCATAAGATGTGATCTACAACTATTCTAAAAGAACTGATGATTTTTGACTTTTTTAAGTGTTTTATTTTGATGGTTTAATAACAGGAAAAACTATCAGAACAAATATTTGTAGAAGCAAGCACTTTCCAGTTGATGCTTAAGCTTCACTGCAGCCTCTACGCATAAAACACACTTGCTTAGTGCTCCCAAGATAAATATCTTTTGAAAAGCAGGACCCGTGCAAGCTATTTTGATGTATTATGTCTTGATGACTATGTCAGGCATTTAAATCAGGTTAACAGAAGTTGCCTTTTCCTTGTGTGTATTCTCTACTTTGCTTACAGATTGTGCAAGCAATTCTTTTCTTCTGAAAAATAGCTGGTATTGATAGTTGACAATGTAGATCTGTGTAGTTCAGGTGATTTTGTTTCTGTTCTTTTTTGTTTACTACCTTTTGGCCAAATTTAATATGTAAAGGTAGATGGGAGTATGTGTTTGGTTTGGAGGTGGTTATTTTTTAATAGTATTGCTTTGATTTTTAAAATTAAAATGTTTATTAGCTTTTTTCTTTCTATTTTTTTTAATTATATATAGTAATATTTTTGTTATACTTCAGCATAGACTCCTGTGGGGATAGGATTATTTTTTTTTTAATGCTTACTGTGTTGTTTTCCCAAGCATCTAGTGGCATTCGTACAGCAATAATGCGTCAGCATGGAATCATTCTGAAGATAGTGTATCCCCAGGTGGACAGTAACCTCCGTAGCATTGTGGCTGAACAGTTGGTGGCACTACTGGATTGTCTTCTAGATGGCTATGTTTCTCAGCTGAAATCCGTGGACCGCCCTGCTGATCAGGAGAGATACAGCACTGTGGAAATGGAATATGTGCAGAAAAGATCGGAACTCTTGTCTCCTCTTCGTAAGTACTGTCTGTTCTCCTTAATGCAAGGATTAAATGTTCTATTCGATGAGGAAGCGATGCAGATCTGATGGAGTAAATGGCATCTGTGTATTAATTCCATTTGCTCTACATGTTTGCCTTTGGAGTATAAATGACTCTTTATGATTTAATGGGATATCTACAAAATAACAACAGATTACAGACTTGCATCCAAGACTGCACCCATGCCCATACCTATAATAAGACACGTTGCTGCGTCAATTTTTTTCTTTTGCTAACTTGTTACATTTTTCTGGCAGGAATTTATCTTCTGCCAGCTGGCTGAAAATAGCCTATAAATGGATTTCTAAATGTTTGTATTTTTGCTAGTTGACATAAAGTTACATACCTGAAAGTTTGTTTAGTGTTTATCAAGAAAAAGTTACTTTTCAAATCTTGATTGTTTAATAATCAAACCTGCTATTTAACATGTAAGATGTTGTCAAGTCTTTAATGAGTAATTGAAGGCAAAGACCCCTTGATAAGTGGAAATAACTCTGAGCAAATACATTTTAGTAAGCTTATAAATTATTTTTTTTTACTAAAAATGAATGCTATAAGTAGAACAGTCTAATAATCACTGCCTTTTAACATTCTTAAACCTTAAGAAAAGTCTCTTAACCTATCATTCAGTTTTACTGACATTCATGTGCTCTGTTAGCTTGTAAATACATTTTTTTATCATTATGTTCAAGCTACAGTTGTATTTCCTTAAAAACAAAGTCATGTTTTGCTAATTCTTATGTATTTGAACCTGAATGAAAGATTTTAAAGAGTAGTATTTGTGTTCAAAATATGTTATCTTTACTTGTTCTATTTGTTATCAAAAGTCTTTGCCTGGTGCTTTGTCACTTTGTGTAATTAAGTGGATATTATAAGTTAATTTTTTCCCCCTTTCCCCAAAAGCACTGTAGCAGATGCTGCTGATTTGCAGAGAAAATAGGATGTATGCTGGTGATTTAGTTCTAAACGTCTCTTCTTCCCTCTTGTGTTGGGGGAGAGAGGTGGTCGGTGTGTGAGCTTGTGGGCACAAGGCATGGGTGCGCTGAGGTGAATGTTTCTTTGGGAGAATGCATAGGTATCTCTGTGGTGTAGACACTTGAAACTTGTTTTCATTTTTCTGGTCTCTGCTCTCAGTCATCCAACAGCCAAAGATAAGCTTGTTTGATACAACTTCTTTTTCTTCTTGTTTGCTTAGTTTCCCTGGGACAGTATCAGATGGCAGCTGCTTTAGCAGAGAAGTACTGTGACTTTGATATCCTGGTGCAAATGTGTGAGCAGACAGACAACCAGGCCAGGTTACAACGTTACATGAGTCAGTTTGCAGATCAGGTAACTCTTTTTTTTTTTTCCCCTAATTCCTTTAGATAGTGTGTTATAATATATTTGTACCTGAAATGGTGTGGAAGTTATGACTGGGGGGAAAAGGGTCTGCTTTTTAATGCATATGTATTTACATATGCACACGGGGTAATGTGGAAGACTGGAGTCAAGATTCACTGTGCAGAACTCAATGGTATATTTTACCCTGATACTGCAAAACAGGTTGGCAAAAATACGGGTGCTAGCTGTACAGGCAGTGGCTTTTCATGGGACCTTTTCTGTGCCTCAGACACATTGTCTCACTCCTAACATCTTTTGGAACTTTGTGACTTGGTCACTGAGGTGCTGTAGTCAGTGTACTGCTGTTTTATTAATCTAATGTAATGTAAATTTAAGGATAATTTCCAAAAGAGAAGATGAGATTGTTTAATGTATAAATAGAAAAGTAGTTAAGCAGAGTAGGAAGACAGGGATGTTGCTGTGGTCTTTTTTTATTGTCCTGCCAGGTACTTGTTGGACAACTTTTCAGTGTCTGTCAAAATCTGGTGTAAAAACACTTAAGTGTCCTGAAAAATTGGAAAGCTTAAGGAAAAGGCAATAGAGACGGCTTGAGGTGAGGGGGACTGGGACAAAAGTTTCCTCATTTTAGAGCTGGTGAGATTACTTGTTTTAGCTTTCCACAACAACTATGGAAAGAGAAATCCTTCAACAGGTTTCCTAATAAAGAGAGTCCAGAAAGGTTGTTTAATAAGAACAAGCAAAAGTATTTTTAATAGTGAGGGTTAAATACTCACACATCTCATACATGCTGCGAAGGAAGGGGATACATTCTGTTTGTCTCTTCAGTTCCTTTACTTTTTTCCTTGTTAAAAAAAAAAAAAAAACCACTTTCTGAAAAGAAGTTACTTTAGTGAATGTAGAGCTGAACAGATCAAGTCTAATGGATAGACTGTCAGACTGGTGGCCTCTTCGGACTTTATTTTTTAAATTGCTAATGCAATTAAAATTTATCATTATTCTAAAATTACTCTGAAAAGACTAAGTTAAATCTCAAACATAAACCGTGATTAGTTATGTCACATTGAAGTTTTTGAGGATAAAATAGGTGGTGTTTTAAAAAAATACATTAGTTTTTAACAACGACTGAGAGAAGTAAGGTTGTAGGTTCAGCTGGAGATAGGAGGGAATGTTTCAAAAACAGTGACAGCAGAAGCAAACTTATATGAAAGGAAGTAGTAGGCACAGAGTTCTGAGAGGGGGAAAGGAACAGGTAAAAAAAAATAAGATTAGAACTGTGGGTTATGTGATACCTGTTTCCATTCTTGTGGGTTAACACAAAGAATTTACATTTGGCACTTCCTTCACTTCCATTGAAGGATAAACCCTGTTGTGTGTATCAGCATCTCTTGCACTGTAGCTGGTGAATTCTTGAAATGCCATTTCTATCAAAACTCTTAAGTTTTTTCGTCAACAGTATGCTATTTCTTGTGTGTGTGTTTCTTGTTTTGTTAAGCAGGTTCTTACTATGTTCCTACCAATTGTATTTTATGAAACATTTTGCCTTAGAAGACAAACAAGATATTTAAATGTGATTTTTTGAATTCTACTCATATTCTTGTTATCTTCAGAATTTTTCAGATTTCCTGTTTCGCTGGTATTTAGAGAAAGGAAAGCGAGGGAAGCTGTTATCTCAGCCTATTGCTCAGCACGGACAGCTGGCCAGTTTCTTGCAAGCTCATGAGCATCTGAGCTGGTTACATGAGATCAATAGTCAGGATTTGCAAAAGGTAGGGTTTCTTAATACAACCAAACTGAAATATCATATTTTAAATGAGTCAAGTACATACTCAGGTAGGCAAATTGTGTAGTTCTGACTTCTCATTATCAAAAGAAGACAACTTACCTAGACGACTTAAGGGGGAGATGACATGGATCGTTAATGGAGAACAAGACGCCTCCCTCCAGGCACCATCTGGTATATCATATAAGCCACTGCACCATGTAATGGATATTAGGGCTGCTTTTCATCCCTTGTTGGTGACTAATATTTTGTATCACGAAAGCTTTATATGGCTACATGATCACCACTTTGGTGGAATTGAGAGTTTACAGTGAAAATTAATAGCGTTATCAGATTATCCATCAAGGGAAAATCTGAAATTTATATTTCGAAGCAAACTATTTAAAGCAAAGAAATTTGGCGGTATCACAAAAGTAAAAAAGGTATTGATTACTTTAATCACATATATTCATAGTATAAAAGCAGTATTTTTTTAACAGCTAACGTGCCTGTGGCTAGGTTAACTTGATACTGTTTTTAAACTGGATTCTTTGTTGCCTTTTAGGCTGCCCAGTTAGTCTTGCCCTACTTCCTGTTGGTCAGCGTTCCCTTCCTTCTGCTAGATTTGTGAATGTATTTCACTTTAGCAAATAAACTAATTCTAAAGAAAAATGGCTTCTTTCAATCTGTGTGCACGTTTATTAAGCATGCAGAGCATGGAAACATTTATCCTACTGCAAATTACAGTCAATAATACTTTATGCCCCTGAAAAAAAACCTACACAAAAACCAGCAAAACCCCCCAACCAACAACAACAACAAAAAAACCCTTAAAACCTACCTTGAGAGTCTTGTAATATTCTATTTTTGTTGACTGAGGTTTTGTCTTTTATAGTAAAGTACTATGAATAGGGGACATGGATTCTAAAATATACTAGTAATTAAGTCTGGATAGGTTATTTCTGAGTGGGTGCTCAGAAATTTTTTGTTTCTTTGTCTGACAGACAAATTCTTGACTAAATGGCAGGTTATTTCTGAGTAGGTGCTCAGAAATTTTTTCTTTATCTGACAGACAAATTCTTGACTAAATGGTTACTGTAGTGGTTATACGTATAATTCTGTTTTTCAGATTCCTGAATTAACAAGTAAATCAATCTGTTTGCAAAGTTTTCCTGTCAAAGCATATTTGCCTGGCTTTTATGGCAAAGCCTTGAATAAGATCCCAGAGGTATAATACATGAAGTTGCAATTTATCCTTTGATCATAAGATAGTTTTTCTTGATTAGCATTGAAAATGGTTTTTGGGTATAATTGGAGTAGAGATTTATATCTCTTCCTGAAGAGTGTAATGCAGAGTTTTAATGTGCAAGTTGTATGACTTTTAAAAATAAGGGTTATAGTATTGCAAACAGTAAGTAGCTGTGAGTCTGCAGCTCAGATTAAATCCTCATCTGTTAACCTTCTGATGTTAAGTTCTAAACCTGATTTCTAACATCTTTATTAATTTCAGGCTCACAGAACATTGCAGACTTTAGCAAATATGGAGACCCGATATTTTGCAAAGAAGAAAACACTTCTTGGCTTGAGCAAATTAGCTGCACTGGCATCTGACTTCTCAGAAGATATACTGCAAGAGAAAATAGAAGGTGAGAAATAAAAACAGAGCAAAGCGAGGAATAGACTAATGAAGTAACTGAAATGGAATCATGTTAATTTTGCAGATAGTTTATTTGGCTGAGGGCTCTAACTTAATGTCATAAGGGTAAATGGGCTGATGATTTTGCTCATTGCAGGAAGGATAAGGAAGACAGCACAAGGCGGTAACCTTAGTATTCACTTTCACCTGAGACTTAGGACTATAAGCAAGGGAAATTTGTATCTTCACTTTTTTTAATGACACACAAAATATTGGTATAAATAACAAGCTGCACAGTCTTTTTGAGAAGTCATTAGAAAGTTCTGAAGTAGGTGAAGCTGCATCTTGTATTTCAGATGCAAGGTAGAAATTATTTAATTTCTTAGAGTGTATATATTGAATGGCTCTCAATTTTGAATTCTCAAGTCCTGAGACTCTTAGGCTGTACAAGGAAATCCTGTAACTATGTTGTGATAATGTATCTGCCAACATATACATTTGTCATCAAGAAGTGCTTTCTCAGCATCTTACTTTCTCTGTGTCTAGAAAGGTTACAGTGACAGTGTTTTGTTATGCTGTATTATTTCTGTATGACACATGACATAGCTTTTAAAACTTATGCTCTTTGTGTATTGGTTTTCTATTGATAAAGAGTAATTATTTCTGCTGCATTCTGCTTATCCATTTAAACATATAAAATGCTCCTTTCTACCATGCAGTAGAACTTGGGAGGCAGGGAGCGCTAGGTTCACATACCGTGGTTGAAATTATTCCATTTTGATAGTTTCCACCTAATAAGTTTATAAACCTGAAGCAGATTATACTGGAAAATAAACCAATCCAAAATGGAATAACTCATGAGATGGAACAGGTCCATGGTACAAGTCTTCGGCCAAATGGTTGTTCCTAAAAATTGCAACCAACTTACTTTACTGCATAGTGCAACAGCTTCCCCCCAGTCCTACATATTCATTTTGTGGTTTTGAGAAAAAGGAAGAGTTACCAGTCTGCATTACACTGGAAGCTGGAGTGGAAAGTAAGAACTAGTTCACCAGGATGACAATATTGAAGTGGAAGTATTTCTGTGCTTCACGAGCATAGATAAGTGCTGAAATAGAATGCATCATAACAAACAGCTGTAGACCTGAATAATATTGTGACTTGACAGTTATTACTGTGCCATAGAATTTATTATTACATTTTAATAACACAAAACATTCATTTCCTTAAATGACTACAAGAAATATCAGAACAGGAACGCTTTCTGTTACATCAGGAGACGCTCCCTGAACAATTGCTGGCAGAGAAACAGTTGAACCTCAATGATATGCCAGTGTTGTCTGCATCTCAGCTCATTGATGTAAGTATTTCATGTTTTCTTCATTACACAGTTAAAGTTCCAGTGTGTTTTCTGTCTCTGTGTGATAAAATAAATGAGATCACATCTGTCTTTATCCCTTACATGACTTGCTAAGCACCTAAAGATCTGATATATGAATTTGTTTATCTTTGCCTAGATTTTACTGGCACCAAACTTCAGAATGCTGGTTTTACTTCAGATTTCTTTTTGTTGAACGTGTGCTTTAGAGCGCTGCTAGGAGAAAAAGCACATCAAATCAGTGCCAGAAGTTGATTTACTGGTCTAAGCCAGTTTTTGGATATGAGACAATTTTTACCTTCTGTTACATTCTCAGTAGGGCAGAATTTGGAAGGCAGAAGGAACAAAGAATTTCACCTTAGTGGAGAATGATGCTGCAGTCTAGAAAAAGAAAGGGTTAGAAGCAGGAAGAGGCTTTGGATCACCTGCTGCAAAGAGGCACACAAAGTCTTTCTACTTTTTTTTTTTTCCTTCTTTTTCAAAATCAAACCAAAAAACCCACAACCCATACTGAAACAAAAACATTAACTGCTCCAGTACTGGGATCACTAATAGCGCTGACTCCCTTTCCATACCCCTTTTCGGTGGTAGCCAGCAACCAGTAGCCTTATTTCTGCCTTGTTGGCAGCATATTTTTACCATCCAGTGATGTGCACAAAAAATACTCAGTAAGCAACAATGTGCTGTAAAAGAAATCAGGTCCTGCCTACGTGTCAATTTTGCAACTCCTTACTTTTCCTGTAATCCTGTGGAAAATCAAAGGCTGATAGTGTGCTTGTTTACATTTTGCTCATTTTCTTAGAACAATGGTAATAGCAGATTCTGAAATCATTACCTCTATCATCAAGTGAGACTGTCTGTGGAATTAGGGGAGACTAGGAAGTGTCTTGGCAAGCGCTGGCACCACGACAGTTTTCATTCTGAATTCTCTCTATTGTCAAACCAGCGTTCATGCTTGCTAATTGCAATGTGAGAATGAAACTTGGGAAGTGTAAAAAGAGAGAGTTAATTTTCCTTTAAAATACTAATTTGGACTTTTGTTGGGGAGGGAGGGATGAAATATTGATAGCAAACTTGTCTGGTTTTAAAAGGTGAAAGGCAGTACGTGCGCTTAAGTTCTGCTTTGAGCTTAATTACCGAAATTATTCTCAGAGCTTATTTGTGGAGCTGAGCTCTGGCTACAATAGTCCAGGAATGTTACAGCCTTAAATGGCATTTAAATTTGAAACCTAGCAGCCTTATATCCAATATCGTTTGTCCACAGACCATTGTCATGTAGGTGGAATGCTGCTCTAAAACCTTAAGTATATTCCTTACTATAAAAATACTTGTGGTTGAATCAAGACATATTTTCATGAGAAGGTCATGTAAGTGGAAAATACATGGTGGTCTTCCCACAATGAGTTGTCCATGATATCAGTTACATTCGTTTGTAGGCTAAAAATAATTCTCTACGTTCATCTCTCATATCATAGATGTACATATGTGACGAGAACAGAAGGGCCAATGAGTATGACTTCAAGAAAGCACTTGATCTACTGGAATATATTGATGAGGTAGGAAAAGTTTTTGAAGGATTTCTAATTCAGAAGGTTTTTTAAAAATTATTGTTATTTAAGATAGGATGGTGCATCTGTAGTTAGTTAACACATTAGCTTAGTGTACGGTAATTAAAAGTAACCACTAATGTGTTTTTTCAGTTTGTTTTTAAGTCACTGGAGACTTAATACGAAATGTGGTGTAGATCATTTAAGAAAAATGACACTCCTCATCTTCACTTCCCATTTATAGTCTATAGTTTCTTTTTTAGAGCCTTGCTTCCCTGCAGGCTTTCTCCAAACAGAACAAAGATCATCTGTTTTCAGTAGTTTAGTTCTTGCGTCTTCCCTATTGGCTGTTTCTCTGATGGTCATGAGATAATGTGGGATAGTCACCAGCTTTTTAACATGTAAATAGCGCTGTACCACAGATTTGCTATCTGCTTTCTGACTGCGTCTCATTGTATGATGTAGTATCTTGTCAGGAGTAATTTTCCACTAAGCTTGAATAAATCGGCTTCTGAGGAGCATCAAACCTGAATTAACAATAGTCTTTGCTAAAAAGCTAAAGTTGTATTATTTCAGAAAAGTATTCCTTACTAATGCAAAATGAGAGCTCTTTTCTGATTACCCCAATTCCTGCTAGTCTGGGTAGAGCTCCAAGTTAATATCCTGTTTGTCGTAGTGCTCTGTAAACACCTTTGTGACATTTTGTTGGCCTTCAATAACTTCGGTTTAATTATAAATGTCTTTACAATTTTTTTAATTTAATTTGTTTTAAATTGCATTCCTTTCATCAAAATGTCTTTTGAGTAACATTACTGTTATTAACTAGGGTTATTTTCTTTGTGTATGAATATGTTTCCCTATCCTGTGCTTAGCACTATGTTGTATTTTGTGTACTGAGGAAAGAGTATTACTACTTAGAGTAGCATGTTACTCTGTTAGTTCTCTTCAGTCTAAAAGGAAAAGTCAATGCCTTTTTGTTCTAACTTCCCTCTTCATTTTTACAACATAAATAGTCCAAACAATATTTTGCAGTAAAATAAACTTGAGTGAACTCATTTTGTTCTTTCCTTTAAATTAGTTTTCCTCTTAAATTTTGTCAATGCAATTCACGAACACCATGACATTCAAAACGATTTTTTGCTCAGATATTTGAGTCTTTAACAACTTCAGTAGAACCATTCAGCACAAATTAGAGATAGAGATTTAAACTAGAGCCTAAAAACTAGCTGTTCCCTAATTTTCCCTGCTTTTTTCTTGCAAAAGCATAGCATCAAGTCAAGACCCATCTTCTTGCCTTCAGGCTTCTAAATTGAAGAGGTCGTGGTTTCTCTTATTTCTTATGAGGGGAATTTAAAGTAGATGTGATGCTTCTGGACATGGAGAGGTGGAAAAAAACTGGTATTTTTCTGGTGCTATATTTTAAATGGGGCTCTGACAGCAATTATCTCAAAAGTTTCTGTGCAATGAAGGGACTGCTTTTTCCAAGACAAATGTGTGTCTTTGAAGACATTTACTAATATATTCATAAAACATACATCCTAATGTGGACACTAATGCCTGCTAGTTAGCTTGGTGATGCTGAAAAAAGAGCATTGACTTCAGTCGTTATTTAGCACACTTTAAAATGAAACTTTCCTAGAATACACTGTTTTATAAATTGGTATTTGTTTGTGTGCTTTGAAATAGGCCCTTTTTCAAATTGAGGTATTTAGTTTTCAGCCATCATGTGGTGATAAAAGTCTGAGTCATGTTTTCAAATGGAAATGAACACTCTTTGCTGTTCCAACAGTCTGATCAGGTCCTCTGTTAAAATATCATGTGTTTTAAAAACAATGTTCAGTAATTGAAGAATTTAATTCATTGGTATAATCTGTATGACAAAGTGATTATTTAAAAAAAAAAATTAATTTACCTGTCTTTTCTCCTTATATGAATTGAAGGAAGAGGAAGTGGATGTAAATGATCTTAAACTTAAAATTCTCTGTAAGGCTCTGCAAAGAGATGGGTAAGTCCAACATGAATATAAATTACTGGTAGTATTTGTGACATAGCTTTTACAGAATTACATATTAGTGTACTATTCTCTAGCTCACTGAAAAGATTGAATTTCATAGTATAAGGTTAGTAAAGTATAAAGTATCTGATCTGAATGTGTCGTCTTATTTGTAAAGTGAAACCCCAGCAAAAAACGCCTGTAATGCTTTATTTGCTTAGCTCCCTGGCAACCTACTATGCATTCTCCGCATCTGAGACAGAAACATACCTGTGAACTTTCATTTTTGAGCCCTTTGTTAGGGTAAAAGAATGACCAATGCGGAAACTTTTTTTTTTCCTTTGAAGTATCTCAAATAGAAGCTTTTTAAGAGCAACGTGCAGAGGTTGCTTCTGCAAACATTTATTTCACTTATTTTTGGCCATTGAACCACATCAACAAGTTCATGACTTTTTTTGAGTTAAAGCTTCATTCCTGACTGTAAGAAATCAAAGCCTTACATACTGGTTAAAAAAGCCACTCTTATGGATGTTCAACACCAAATACAGGCCGAATCCAATTGGTCAGAAGAATCTTCTCATCAAGCAGTGCCACTGTTCTCTCCCAGGTTAAGAAACTCAAATGGCATTCCCTCCTTTTCCTCTCTGATTTATCAGAAGTTAGCTAGCTTTTCTAGCTCCAATCCATGTTCCTAGAGGACCTATGGAAGAAAGGATGAGAATACTGCGCCACTTGTGATTATAATGGAAATAAGCACCATCTGGATTCACGCTTATGCGTAGGATAGATTCCAAAGGACAGTGGTCTGCAGAAAATAAATTCCTCATTTCATGACTAAGGTAGTGTCACATCTGACACGATATGCAGAATCAGGTTCACGCTATTCCAAGTGTTTTGTTCCCTTCCTATTATTTTCAAGACAGAAGAATTCAGAAGTCCTACATGGCACCAGACCAATAATGGGTTTATGTCCTGTCAACCCTGGGCCAAGAACAGAGTTTTGGACATAATATTTAAACCATTTAAATCATATACACTGCTGACAAGATTTTGCCCGCTCTGCTAGCTAACCAGTTGGAGATCACTTTGCACTGAATAGTGTTTAGAAACCTTGATGCTCCAGTTGGGTTTCCAGTCCAGCAAGATTCACAAAGGCTCACAAAGAGGTCGCTATTTCAAAAGCAGAAGTGTTAACTTTCATCTGCATGCAAAAGTAAGGGTTTGACATGTTACAGTACCTACTTTTAAGGATGGCATCTGTTTTCTGGCTTAACAGCTACAAATGGAGGTAAGGTTCTTGGGCAGAGTGGAGAGCCTTGCTGAGCGTGCTCCTGACCTTCTGGTAGGGTCCTCACTATCCTCCTCGGTTCCCAAGAGTGATTTGTTTCCTCAAATTCCCCTACCCCTTCCCCTTATCTCCCTCCTTCCTTCCCTCACACTCTTCCCAGTAGAATTGAAGATGAAGTCTTAGAAGTTTGGGAGTTTAAATGACATCCAGGGTAAAACTGTGGTTTCAGTGAAGTACAGAGGATTTGCCAGTTATAGGTTCTGGGAGCTGGGTCCAGATCAGTTGCAAGTGTGTCCCAGTGGCCCAAGGAGGTTCAAGTTGGTTTAGGCAGTGATATGCAAACTGGTTTTGTCTGGCAGGTTAACACATGGAACAGAAAATTTTAACAACTGAAAGTTTAGACTAAACTACAGCAAAAGAAGTTAGGTTGGTGTTGACTTAAAACTGCTTCACATAAAGTTCTGAAAATATGAAAAATTGTCATTTAAAATACTCTTTCTCTTAGAAAAATCTGTTTGGGATTTTCTTATCAGAGATGAGACTTGCGTTCACAAGTCTTCCCCTTCCCATTTAATCACAAAGGAGACAAACTGTTTAGTTTGTGTCTGTCTGTGTTGTTACAGGGCTGCAACTTAGGTTTTACAATTTTTTTTTCCTCCTCCTTCCTTTTCTCGGTGCTTGCTTTTTTGTTTTGTCTTTTTTCAAATAGGTTAGAAAATTGCTGTTCTTGCTTTATTCTACCAAAAATAAATCTATACTTGCATCATCTCAATTGTAAAATATAATTACTGAGAATAGGTAGTTCTTATCTTGATGGATAATATTTTTTATTTTATCAAATAAATAATGTTTTCTTTTACAGTTTAGAAGACAGGAATAATTTATATTGTCCTCCTAACTAGGCTACGATATACTAGTGCAATTTTATTGCAGTTTTACTCTTGTAATAAAGAATAATTAACACAAGATAGAAAAAACCTCTTGCTTTGAGCTGTAGCGAAGCACGTAACACTTATATTTGCCTACAGGAGAGCTGGGGAAGGACTTTTTACTAGGGCATGTAGCGATAGGATGAGGGGGAATGGCTATAAACTGGAAGAGGGCAGGTTTAGATTAAACATTAGGAAGAAGTTTTTCACTTTGAGGGTTGTAAGGCACTGGAACAGGTTGCCCAGAGAGGTTGTTGAGGCCCCATCCCTGGAGGTGTTCAAGGCCAGGCTGGACGTGGCCTTGGGCAACCTGGTCTAGTGGGAGGTGTCCCTGCCCATGGCAGGGGGCTTGGAACTCGGTGATCTTCAAGGTCCTTTCCAACCTAAACCATTCTATGATTCTATGATATGTGATCGTGTATTAATCACCTCTGATAATTTATTAAATTTCCTGCATATTTTTTCTTGAGAGTTTTCATTTGATTTCATCTGTGCAATTCTTTCCACAAATTATTCTTTCACTTGCAGATGGTCCAGTTCAGATGGTAAAGATGATCCAATTGAAGTATCTAAAGATAGTATATTTGTGAAAGTATTACAGAAACTATTGAAAGAAGGTAAAGTATACTTAAATGTAATTGAACTTTTTGAAATTTTTGTTTCAAAAGCTGCTTAAGATGATCACTAATACGTAAGAAGTAGTGTTAATAAACTCTCAGAGTAATAAGAACTTCCATATGCATTCCACTAGATAATTACAATCATATGGAGCTAATTCTACCTCCATAAAATGCTGAAGGGATGAGAGATAAGCAGATCTCTTAGTTATAACCTTAGTACCCTCAAATTATTTTCTTACTAGGGCAGCCGTTGGATTTTTAGCAGTTTCTTACTGTACAGTAAAGTATGTCTTCTGGAGTTAAATATGTATGTTCTGTAAGATAAAGGATTAATAACTATTTGTCTGTGTTGTGGTTTGAGAAATAAATATAAGCAGGAGCCTCTCTGCATACTATTCCTTGGTATTAATTATAAACATCAGGCCTTATCTCTGCTAGAAGCTGACACTGAAAAACATGCTGTTAATTTCAGAGAGCGCAGTTAGTTAGAAGAGACTTAACTGAAAAGCAAAATTGCTGAACAGAAAATTGGTTCTGGTTTACCTCAAACCAGGACAGTCTGTCATTCAGAAGAGCTTAATCTGTTTGAGCTTAAATGTGTTTGTTTTCCTGCCCCAAAAGCAAATAAAAAAAAAAACCACCAAAACCAACACACACCCCCCCACACACACACCCCCCAGTTAAAGCTGACCATGGGAAGTTATGGCTGTGAAAATGACAGCTGGGGGGCGGGGGGAGAGGCGGGAAGCAATTTAGAGTCAAAGTCTGTTTTAAATACTACTGCATATGAACTTTTTCCAGAACGGAGAAGGCTCCATGTCAAAAATATAAAAATTAAGTTCTTCAGAACAGTTCTAGTTTTGTGATCAATCCTGCCAATTTCTTTCCTTTTGTGAGATTCTCGGAGGCCAGACTGAAATGTTGCAGCTGATGACATAATATTTATTATATGATTGATCTTTCTTTTCAATTTTTTTTATTATTTTGGTGAAGTGTTATGTAAAGACTTGGAATTTAGGTTTAATGATAAATTCACTGAAAAGCTCTGTTTGTGTAGGAAATATATATATATATTTAACTCAGTTTTACAGGCTACTTAAGCTTTACTGCATTTCTTGACATGTATAATAGAATTCTATCTCCTCAATTCCCAAAGAATAATTTAACTCTGAGACAGGCACAGGTGTTTACTTAAAAATCATCCTAACTGCTAATGCATAGTACTCTTATCAGTGCTGTAATAAAAGATTTTGTTTTGTAGGAGTTCAGTTAAGTGAGTATTTACCAGAGGTGAAGGACTTGCTGCAAGCGAACGAACTTGGCAACTTGAAATGTTGTGCTTACTTCGAATTTGTGTTAAAGGCAATCTACGAACTCTATGTTCAGGGACAAGCATGATTCTCACTATTTTTTAAAATATTTTTTCTAAAGAACTGTTAAATTCATGTATACTTTTGTTACGTTCTGTTCTTATTTTGCTAAATCTTTGTAATAAAATCTGTATAAGTAATATGCTTGGTCTTAAATTTATAAATGTTGACGCTCTAGTCAGGGGAGGCAGAAGTGTGTTTTCAGGCAAAAGAAAAAGGAAACTTTAGTTTTCTGTGCCTTTCATAAACTTGCTGTTTTGTTTTACATCGTCATTGGTATGAGTCCTGCCTGAGACTCACACACAGACACACAGGGTGAAATGTGGGGACCCACTGCAGAAGGTGGAAACTTTTGCTCTCGCTTCACTGAGGCTGTGATTTCAGTTCAGAGAGCGTACTGAAAACATTAATGTTGGGTGACTGTGTAGCTTCCTGAAGAAAGAAGTTATTATTCTGCAAAGTAACTCTGCTCTCTCTTAGTACAACAGCTTTTGCTGTAGAAACTAGGTAATTTCAATTTTGCATTAAAGGTTACTGGCACAAAAAGGATAACTGGCTTGTCGCTGGTCACTCAGCTTGCCCGTGACAGAAAGCAGTAAAGCACAGTTCTCATTCAAAGTCCTCTGGTGCAGTAAATATACCATTCTTACAGTTTAGATCTGTAAGATTCAACTTTTCCAAAACATTTTAATCTTTTATCTATGTAACTTTCATTTAAGTTATATGCATATTTCTAGAATACATGTAAAAATGAGATTAGCAGCTCACCATGCAGTCATTCACAGCAACTGCTTGAACCTAGGCTCAGAAGAAACCTAGAAAGCAGTTATGAAAGTGTGGGAGTCCAGCACGATCTTCCTTACTCAGCGACTTGTTCTCTCTACTGGTTGATGCTACTAGTTTTCTTTTTTTTTTTCTTTACCCTACTGCCCAAATTAGTTCTCTCTGACATGGGAATAGAAAAAAAAAAAAAAAATCATTTAACTTTTCAATTTTAATTATTCTGATTGGCAGCAGATTTTAATATTTAAATAAAAGTTACTTTAATCTGACGTGTTGTACTTTTCTTTTGCAAGTAGCTCAACAGCCAGAGAGCAAATGCAGGCAACTTGCATGCCCTTATGTTTTACTTGTCTGGCTCAATGCCTGCTGCAAAAATTTGATCCAACAGCTGAGAAGGTCAGAAGTTAAATTGGTTGAAGAGAATCCAGTTTCTAGTTTTAAAAGCACAGCTCCCCTTCCATGGCTTCCCCTCCTCCCTGTACTAATACAGTAAGCCGGGCTGAGAGTCTGAACATGTTTGGAAGAATAGATTTATCTAGAGAGGTTCTAACTAATATGGGAAAGAAATGTACTAGCAGTCATCTTCTAAGATTGTTCTAAGAAGCGAACTTTGCTCTTCTGCAGCCTTGCATGGCTGAGAGGAAGAAGTGCAGGTGTAACTCTCAGCTTCAAAGGAGTGGGTCATTTAAAGCTTTAGAAGAGTTCCACTTGCTTGTTTAAATGCCACTTTAAAGGTGTTTTCACATTATTGATAAACTTAACATTTGGGGTGAAAGGGAATAATCTAACAAAAGATTGCCACCCCCTGCCAAAATACGTTCCGCCTGAACTTTTACTAGATTCTTAATTTTGCTTGAAGAGGAATGTCTGTAATTGACCATCTACAGTAAAACACTGGGGTCTATCTCATCCTTTCCTAGAGTGCTGACTGCCTGTATTCTCTCAGGAGGGGCAGGGGAAGCCCCCAAAAGCTTGCTCCAGAAGCAGGCGTTTCTGTTCATCACCAGCTATCCATCTCTTTCAAAGTGCCCGGCTTCTCTGCTGGGATGGGTTTATTCTGGTTGGTGTAAGAACATTCTCCAGGTTCTCGGGGAACGATCAGCCGTGTCGGCTTCACAACTAATGTTTTATTCTATTGCTGCGTTGGGATGCATTTGGCATTTGTACAACGGCTTTCCATCTGACTATTGCCAAAACAGAAGGCTGCAGGCAATGAGTTTACTTACATAAAACCTCATTAAAATAACTTCCGTGTCTAAACTGAAGTTTAATGTTCTTGTACTAGGAGTGTTGAGCTCGTTCACTATTCTGTTGGGAAGCCTGAAGAGGCTGGGATTTGGGGCTGTTCCTCCTCTCCGACCTCCGTTTCATTATGTAATAAGTTGTTCTGGTGCAGAACTCCCATCTCAGATTACCGTGTGGGGAGGATGCCTACATTTACCACCACATATTGAAGGTCATGCCAGAGCTCTAGGTTGTTTCCAAGTGTAACAAAAACAGAAATAAACTTGGGACAAAAAGATTCGGGTTTTGGTTAAAGCAGCTCAAGGAGTATGGATAGCTCCTTTAGAAGAAGGAAGTATATGTTATTTCTCAAATGGTTGTTTTCTCAGTAATGAGAAATACACACAGTACAGGATGTCAACACTTCTATCCTCTGTTGTCACCGGAGTAGCAGGAAAGCTTATCAGCAGGAAAGCATATTTGTGAACAACTTCAGAAGCTATGTGTTGCAGATAGTGATCTGCTCTGTGCCCAGCTCTTTTATGGAAACTTAACTTCAAATGGTTTCTGACTTGGGACCAAAATCAAACTCATTTCATGAGTCCAGCTAAATATCAGATGAGTGCAGAAAATGATCTTTTATGCAGAACTAAAAGGTAAGGATTTAACATTGCCATCAGGCATTTTGCTGTAAACTAGATTGGGGTAGAGAGAAAATTAAAGGAAACAGAAGGGATAGAGTGGGTTTATGCTTGCGTCAGGTTTCATTGAAGGATTAAGAATGTTTATCTTTCAGCGACCTTAGGCTTTCTGTTACTCGATTTCTGATTCAACACAACCAACCATATTTTGGAATCCACGGCGGAGCGTTACAGTTCTGTAAATAGATTTGATGGCTGCGACGCCTTTAAGTGCTTTCAGGCTTCCGGTTTTTGTACTGCCAGTTGTTGATGACAGAACTGAAGAATAACACAAGAAGCTGCAGAACAGTATGAGAGAATAGCATGTTTTATCCCCAGCATACTTTAATACAATAACTTGACAGGAAATGAAAATCTATAGCAGAATGAAATAGGGAGCAGCCAGAGGTAAAGAGGAACGCTGCCAAACTGGAGGGTGCAGAAATTAGAGGAGAAGAAAAGTTGTCTGCTTCTCTGCTGGCTGTTCTGCTCTGCCTTGCAGTGGAGGAGATCAGCTGCAGAAATGCCTTCAGTTGTAGGAGACTCCTCACAGCATGAACGCTTCTGGCTTACTATTCCTTCTTCCTCCTCTCTTGACTCCCTAATTTTTAAAAGGGTTTACCCATGGCCAGTTGTGCCTTCAGAGAAGGTCTTGAAGGGTGATTTGCATCGACTCATTGGCAGGGCTGCAAATCTGCTTGCGTTACTGCCTCTTCTTTCCATCAGTAACCGTAATTTCTATATGAAATCTTCCGAGTGTCCCACATGGAATCTCTGCTTAAATATCCGCAGCTGGAGATGAACCGTTCCTCTTCACTTGCACAGTACCTTCAGCTCGTCAGAGATTACTTGCCTGTGAGACTGCACTCCGTTAGGGAAGGGTGAGCCGCAGGGATAGCTGGCGGATTCCCATCCTGTGTTTCCTGGCCGAGCTCAGCGGTCAGCAATGGGTACTCGGTAACAGCACCAGCATTCACGGCCACGTCAGGCTCCTGGGATCAGACGGTCACCAGGATTAATGCTTCACCGGGCTTCTCCTCAGGCGTTTGTCTAACAGATGTCATCCCCTGCATTTATTTTCCATTTTTAAATCACCAAAAAAAAAAAAAAAAAAGGCACCGCTTAACTCGGTGTGCGAAGCAGTGGCTTTTACGTGGGCTGTCGCCACATACAACGGCATTACGTACAACGGCATTACACACAAACCGCAGGTGGGCCTCGTCCCTTCGCCTTCTCTCACCACCCCCTTCTTCCTCCCCGGCGCCGGCCTCTACCTGCCTGGCCAGAACAAGGCAACATCCCCGAGGGCCGCCTTTTCCTTTGCGG
>NW_009649927.1:696800-699450 GCF_000708025.1 Charadrius vociferus
CCCCGCGGCTGCCGGGCGGCCGTGAGGCTCAGCCCGTGCCCCTGTGCCCCCCGCAGACAGCCAACACCATGTGCGACGAGGACGAGACCACCGCGCTCGTGTGCGACAACGGCTCCGGCCTGGTGAAGGCCGGCTTCGCCGGGGATGACGCCCCCAGGGCCGTGTTCCCCTCCATCGTGGGCCGTCCCCGTCACCAGGTACGGCACAGTCCCCCTCCCAGCATCCTCACCCCCAGGCCCTGCCACAGCGATGGCCGCCGGTCCCCGCCGCCTCCCAGCCCTCTGTGTGGAGGGGGTACGCCTGGACCGCCGGGGAGCCCCATGCTGCTGCCCGTGGAGAGGTTGCTGAGCCCCCCCCTTTCCTCCCCTGCAGGGCGTCATGGTGGGTATGGGTCAGAAGGACTCCTACGTAGGAGATGAAGCCCAGAGCAAGAGAGGTATCCTGACCCTGAAGTACCCCATTGAGCATGGCATCATCACGAACTGGGACGACATGGAGAAGATCTGGCACCACACCTTCTACAATGAGCTGCGTGTGGCCCCTGAGGAGCACCCCACCCTGCTCACTGAGGCCCCCCTTAACCCCAAAGCCAACCGTGAAAAGATGACCCAAATCATGTTTGAGACCTTCAACGTCCCTGCCATGTATGTGGCCATCCAGGCTGTGCTGTCCCTCTATGCCTCTGGCCGTACCACTGGTGAGTTGCAAGTGTCCTGCTGGCCCCTGTTCCCCAAGCAAGGACACCCAGGATGGGTCCCCTACAGCTGGCAAGTGCTCTGCCCCTCAGGGCAGGATCCTTCATGGGCTGCGTCTCAGGCGGCGGCTTCTTGTTTCCCCAGGTATCGTGCTGGACTCCGGCGATGGTGTGACACACAATGTCCCCATCTATGAAGGGTATGCCCTGCCCCATGCCATCATGCGCTTGGATCTGGCCGGCCGTGACCTCACTGACTACCTGATGAAGATCCTGACTGAGCGTGGCTATTCCTTTGTCACCACAGGTAAGCACTATTCCCTCCTTCATGATGTCCCCCTGGCTTCCAAGCCTTGCACCTCCAGGGATGCTGCAGCCTCTTGCCCCATTGCAAGCCCCGTGAGCACTCTCTGTTGGGAGCTTGCCTGTGGTTGGGGGTCTGGAGTCCCAGCAGACCTACAGAGGAGATGCAGGCATTCCCTGTTCCTCCTTTGCAATCGCTGATGCCTTTGGTCTCCCCTCACAGCTGAACGTGAGATTGTCCGTGACATCAAGGAGAAGCTGTGCTATGTGGCACTGGACTTTGAGAATGAGATGGCCACTGCTGCCTCTTCCTCCTCCCTCGAAAAGAGCTACGAGCTGCCTGATGGGCAGGTCATCACCATCGGCAATGAACGTTTCCGCTGCCCAGAAACCCTCTTCCAGCCTTCCTTCATTGGTGTGTGTGCCCCCTTCCCTCTCTTCCCCCCCCACCAGCTCTCCCCTCTCTCCTGAGTCCTCCCACAGAGCTCTCCCTGGGCACTCACCTTGTTCCTGCTTTTCTCCCCTTCCCTGCCCACAGGAATGGAGTCCGCAGGGATCCATGAGACCACCTACAACAGTATCATGAAGTGCGACATTGACATCAGGAAGGACCTGTACGCCAACAATGTCATGTCTGGGGGTACCACCATGTACCCAGGTATTGCTGACCGCATGCAAAAGGAGATCACAGCCCTGGCCCCCAGCACGATGAAGATCAAGGTAAGGCTGGAGCGTGAAGGATTCGGGCGCAGGAGCAGCCGCCTTTTGCCCTCCTGCAAACAGCACGCAGGGCTGTGCGCGCCCCTGTGGCCGCCATCCGCAGCAGCTGCTTGTTTACTGATCTTGGCTCTCTTGGCTTTTTCTAGATCATCGCCCCACCTGAGCGTAAGTACTCTGTCTGGATCGGTGGCTCTATCCTGGCCTCCCTGTCCACCTTCCAGCAGATGTGGATCACAAAGCAGGAGTACGATGAAGCCGGCCCATCCATTGTCCACCGTAAATGCTTCTAAACATGTTTACATGATCACTCTGCCAACCATGCTCAGGATGACAACCTTCTAGGTTGCAGGCTGCCGAGGACCTGCAACAGCCATGTAACTTTCTATTTTGTAACGATTTCTGGTTACTGTTGCTGCAAAGCTCCATGTGACACAGTGTATGTAAAGTGTACATAAATTAATTTATTTTACCTCGTTTTGTTTGTTTTTAAAACCAACGCCCTGTGGAAGGAAACAAAAAACTTCAAGAAGCATTAAATCATCAGTCATTCTGTCACACCCCTAATGCGGTTGTTTCTGTCATCATTTGCTTGGGTTCTTCCATCACTTGCTGACGTAGTGCGTCGTTTTAACAGCGAGGGCGGTGGGTGATGGGGCTGGAGCTCCCCAGAACGGAGGAGGACCGGGGAGGGGGCAGGACCCCAGCCTGAGGAGCCAGCCCTGCTTCGCTCGCTTGGGTTGCGGAGAGCTCAGCCGTGCTGAGAGGGGCCGGGGGGGCGGCTGGGTGTTGCGTCATGCTGCTCTCCCCTCTGCAACGCGCCCCTCCTAGACCCAGGGGGGGAAAGGGTTACACAGAGACTTGGCTTGCAAAGGATTTTATTTGGCTCAGCCTGCCAAGAAGTAGCCCTGGCATGCTCCTGCGGCTCCAAGCCGT
>NW_009649927.1:699823-700111 GCF_000708025.1 Charadrius vociferus
TCAGGTCCCTTGGGGAGCCACCCTAAAGCCCTGCCAGGCTTGGCACAGCTCCCCCGGCCAGGGCACCTGCGCAGGAGCAGGCAGCCTTTGGAGGAGGACTCCTCCTGGAGCAGAGGGCTCTGTCAGGAAAGCAGCACTTGAGTTTTGAGGTTTCTCTTTGCTGGGGGAGACAGCAGCTCTGGAAAAAAAAGGATCATTTTCAGCTAAACTTCCGGCCCAGTAAGGTTTTTTGCTCTGCTGTGACTACACTAAGGGCACACCTGTTTTGCATTTTGGCTGCTTTCACCT
>NW_009649927.1:700192-721067 GCF_000708025.1 Charadrius vociferus
ATTCTTCCCCGGTATCTGGGGTCAGGGAGGCCCCTGAGCAACTCTAGGAGCTCCTGAGCTAAAATCTCTCTCTAAGTGACAGGGATTGGACAGGAAAGCAAGAAAACATTTGCTTCTTAAAAACTAAACAGGAGCTTTTACTTGCCATGTGTGCGAGTTGTTGGGTCATGGCACGTATTTCATCTATCAGCTCTGTGTTGGGATTTGGGGAGATGCTGAACTAACATTAAGTTCTCGATACTTGATCACTGGTCTGAGGTTCAATTGTGGTGTAAGCGGCGTTATGAGATGGATTTTAGGACCTGTTTCTGCTGCTTGATTAAAAAGCTGTTTTAGAAGCACAGATAAAAGTTAAGTTAGAAAAGCAGCCTCAGGGATTAGACAGCGCTGGCTGTAGGGTACCAGCGCAGACAGCTTTTCCACCTGCATGATTAAATTTAGGGTCCTAAACCCACAATAGAAGGTGTTGATTTATGGGGGGGAGTGATGCTAAGTAGACATCCTCCCTCCAGCCTGATCAAAATCAGTGGGAGCAGGGGATGCCTGCTCCCTCCAAATGAAGACCTAGATTTTACTGTGCCGAACTCAGGTTTAGGACCGCTCACTAGTGCAGCTGTGGGCAGAGGACAACCCTCTGGCAGCCAGGGCATCGCACAGGCACTGCCCTGCACGGGGAGGCTGATGCTGCCATCAGCATCTCATTGTCAGATGTCTCTAATGGCAGCATTTTGTCTTGGACTAACACACAGCGTCAGGTACTCACAATAGTCTCAGCGCCAATTTCAACCTGTTGAAGTTAAGTGCCAAAAAGTGCATTTTTACGGCTGAAAAAACTGATTGGTTTGTTGTTTTGGTTGCTGAATCAATGAACTGAGATGCAACAATTTTTTAAGCCCACCAAACCAAACCTGTTCAGGTTTTAATTTCAAACCAAAACACATTCTTTATCCTGAAACCAGCCTTTTATTTGGGCCTGGGATTTTCAGCAACTGAAGACACAGATTGTCTGGAAACAGGCGAGTTGGATTTTCACATGGCTCCCGAGCCCTAGTGTTGGGAAGGTGTTTTGGGAAATTTCGTTTGTACACAGCAATCCAGGATTGGTCTTCGTTGCGCGTTTCTTGATAATTCCATTACCCTCCCTGTGCCTGTAACGGTGCTGCAGGCAGCAGGTGAAGGACCGCCAGGACCAGCATCCTCTGTTTTGAGAGAGGCAAAGGAATAAGCGTGATCTCAGAGGAGTGCAAGGAAATAGAAGGAAGGATGCAGGACACCGACGTGCCGTGGGAGGGCGGGAGATGGCAGAATGGCTCTTGCCTGCAGTAGCAGCATCCTCTGGGGCTGTAGCTCACTGCTTGCTCCTCAGCCTGCTACATCTGGGGCTGGACCGGTGCAGGACAACCCTCCTTAGCTTGGCTGCGCAGTTGTACCCAGTAGACAACGCAAGAAGCTGCCCTGGATGCAAATATCACCGAGGGATGGAAAATCTGGAGAAAGAAAGAGTACTTGAGGGGACAAAAATTGTTCGGGGCAAGTTCCCTTTCTCAAACAGGGGACAGAGCTGTGACACTTTGTGGGAGGTGGCTCATCATGGGCCATGCTCTGCTCCCTGTGCAATGCAGATTATCACATTAGCAAAATATCAAAATGAAATTAGGAAGCACCTCCAGTGCCCTCATCTTCTCCAGGATTCCCTTTGTTCTTCTGCTCAGAGGCTGCCTCGAGCCTGTCCCTCAGAACCCAGGTTTCCCTGTTACTTACCTTCTTAAATAATTTTGCTAACAGCCTGGACATCTGCAGGCTGGGGCTCCAAAACTGCAGAAACAAAAGGCACTTTTACCTACAGTATTTACTGGGTTTGGGTTGGCTGAGAAGACCTGAACACCCGCTCAGCACCAACACCAGTGCAGCTCCACTGTGTACTCAGTTGACTGTGAATCTCCCGTGGGCATTCGGCCAACAATATTTATTCAATAAGGTTTAGTAGAAGGACAAAATAGAGGCTACTTGAAAATTACCGTTATTTTTCATGGGAAACTCCTAAGCAACAAATTCTGTGGCATTCTTTATTTTTGAAAGTGAAGCATTAAAACAAAGCCCTTCAAAGTGCAGTTGTTCAAAACTTCAACTGCTTTTACTTTATAAGAAAATATTTTGCTGTTTCTATTTCATTAATGCACAGGAAAATGTAGTCAAATGGAACATTGCCTGTTAGGACTTCTTTCTTTCTTTCTTCATTTCTTTCTCCCTTTCTTTCTCCCTTCCTTTCTTTCTCCCTTTCTTTCTTTCTTTCTTCCTTTCTTTATTTCTTTCTTTCTTTCCTTCCTTCTTTCCTTCCTTCCTTCTTTCCTTCTTTCCTTCTTTCCTTCTTTCCTTCTTTCCTTCTTTCCTTCTTTTCTTCTTTCCTTCCTTCCTTCCTTCCTTCCTTCCTTCCTTCCTTCCTTCCTTCCTTCCTTCCTTCCTTCCTCCCTTCCTTCCTTCCTAACTGAACAGGCATTTTTCTTTAAAATATAATTAAAAGAGCTATCCAGATGTATAGATTTCCATGTTGCACCTCCTGAGGATGGAAAAAGGAGCACATGATGGTGACTGTAACCTATTGATCAACCGATGGATAACTGCAGGCAGTGCCGGTGTGGAGGGCTCCCACATGGGACAGAAGCCAATCAGTGTGGGCAGCTTCAGCGACAGGGTCGTTCAGAGCATCCCTCCGCTTCATGCTCTCTCCTGGGAACTGCTGGCAGCTTTGGGGATCCTTTTCAGTCCCCCAGGGGCAGAACAGCCTTTGGGGTGACCAAAATGGTCCAGCTTAGATGTAATTGCCGCTGGCAAAGACTCAATTTTTAATTTGTTCAGGATCTGAAAAATAAATCGGCTTCTGATTGCTATGCAGTGAGGACAGCCAGGAGTATCACTGGCTCCCACTGGGGATATGCGCTCTGTGTGATGGGGATGAGAGAAACTTTTTGTGGTCCAGGGGGGTCTCCTTCTTCCTGCCCCCTCCCAGGGCATCCCGTCAACCTTGAAATTACACCACCCGGCACAGAGCTGGGGCCAGTAGCATGCAGACCCCCGGCACTGTGGCGACCCTGGGCAGCTTATCCTCTTGCGCTTGCAGGGACCACAGCCAAACCCCATCTTGTCCCGGCGACTCAAGGCCATGCTCTGAAACTAAAGCATGTGGCTCGGAGGCGTTTCTGGCCACGGTTGTTCAGGGAGTGCCGCAGGCAGCCCCGGAATGAGCCTCTCTGTAACCCCACCTCAGGGACCTGCGTATATATAGATCCCTGGAAGCAGCTTTCTTCCTTGGCACATCCCTCCCGCTCGTAATACCCTCCAAACACGCTCTCCCTGCCCCTCTGTGCCCTCACTGCTCGGCTTCCAGCAGATTCTCTCCCTTTCAGGGAAAACAAGGCTTTGAAGCTGAGAAATCTCACTGCTGGAGGGAAAAGGGGGAGGATCGCCTTATAAAAGGGTTCAGAGATGAGCAGCCTAAAGCCAGTGGTGACGGGCATGAGTGCCTGACCCCGGCTCATGGAGGCACGTCTATTTCATTGCAATGTGGTTGGGCTCTTCCTCAAGGACCTGAGCTGTATTTGCAAAGGAGGCCGTGCCTTGGAGCTCTTCTGGTCAGGTTGCCCTCTTTACCAAAGCAGGAGTGCTCTGAGAGGGGATTCAGGTACATGATGGTAGGAGGACCTCTGTGTGGCTGCATCTCTGTCCATTTCCTGGAGAAAGAGCTGCCCTGGCACCCGGCACGTGCAGGCAGGGGCAGAGGTGCTCCCACAGGCAGCACTGGGGTGGTGACAGGAGATAGTGACCCTTCATCTCACACCTACTGGTCCCACAGACATCACCTCATCTATTTGAGTGCAAAATAAAATGAGTTTATGCTGCCATAAACAGTGGCCAGTGCTGAGCTTAGGTTGCTCATGTTGCGTTGGCTAGGACAGCACTGGGAAGGGGACAACCCTGGAGTAGAAAAAGGGATGGTCGCCAGTCCGGTGCGAGACCCACAGCACCGCCATCACTGCTCGGGGATCAGGTGACCACAAGACAGTCCTGCCCTTCCCAAACCTCCCTGCAGCTGCAGGGAGCCGGCTGTCTGCAGAGAGAGGGTTGGGGACCATGCAAGTGGGACGGGGTCCAAAGGATGGTCAAACCAAAAGAAGCCAACAAGGATTACTAGGGAAACTACATCTGCTCTGTAAGATTTTTGAATTCCCTTTAGCAATCATAATCACAAAGAATAGTTAAAATAACAGGGGCATGAGGGTCTAAACCAGCTTGACTTTGCTGGCGATGAACAAAGCTGTCACTGGGTTATCCATCTGTGGAGTACAGCCAAAGGGTGCAGCGGGGAGCTCTGCACACTCGGCACTGCAGCCCATGCTGAAAATGGAGTGTGGTCCAGGTGCTGAGGCCATCCACTTTCTTGTCACGAGTTATTAGACAACAAGCCCTGTGAGGAGCAGCTGAGGGAACTAGGGTTGCTTAGCCTGAAGAAAAGGAGGCTGAGGGGAGACCTTATCGCTCTCTACAGCTACCTGAAAGGAGGCTGTAGCGAGGTGGGGGTCGGTCTCTTCTCCCAAGTCCCAAGCGACAGGACAAGGGGAAGTGGCCTCAAGTTGCATCAGGGGAGGTTTAGATTGGATATTAAGAAAAATTTCTTCACCAAAAGGGTTGTCAAGCATTGGAAGAGGCTGCCCAGGGAAGTGGTTGAGTCACCATCCCTGGAGGTATTTAAAAGGCGGGTAGATGTGGTGCTTAGGGACATGGTTTAGTGGTGGACTTGGCAGTTTACAGTCAGACTCAGTGATCTTAAAGGTCTATTTCCAACCTAAATGATTCTATGGTTCATAGTGGTTGTGCAGGTTTTGAGGCACTTTTCAAAAGGCTGTATAATAGGATACATTCAAAAAATCCTCCATAAGGATTTTTTGTCCTGGAAACCCTTACTCCCCAAAAAAAACAACAGTGAGCTCCCAGAAACCCCAGCCTCCAACATTTTGAAGGAATGACAGTGTTGTGTCAACCTAATCCCAGCAGCACTGCTGCAGGTGATATATCCCATGTTTCTGTGACTGCAGGAACTGAGCAATTTACATTGGGAGGTTGGTTTTCTTTCCCTTTTCTCCTTTCCCACTCCAAGCCCATCATGGTTTTCCTCTGTGACCATGAGCAAGTCAACACCCGCGGCTCTGTTTGTTATCAGCAAAGTGGCTTTTCTATTTTCCATCTCAACGGAAGATAATGAGGAATAGGTAATGTCCATGAAGGGTTTTGAGATGTTGTCATAGAAGGTGTTTGGGGAATGTGAACTACTTGTGGTCCTAAATTTAGCTCTGAAAGTCATGCAGCCCAGTTTCCTGGCACAAATGCCAGAGAAAGTCTTGAAATCTGAATGTCTTCCAAGCTCAGCCACCAGCTGGAGGCTGCAGTAGCCACTGGCAGGGCCGGGGATCCCTGGCTGTGCCTCCGGATAGTCCATGGCCTTGCTGAGGATGCAGACCACCCTCTTCCTCCCAAGCTGTTCACACCAGAAACCCAAAGCACCAGCAGTTTCTGTCCTTGCTCTGGGTGTGATGCCTCTGGACATGGCCCGCAAGAGCCCTGTGGGATGAAGTTATTTTCCAAACCTAATAAAAGTGGCAAATTTAGGAGGATTACCGTATTCAATCCAGTCAACTCAGGGAGAATATGAGAAATCTCCATCAGGATACCCGTTTTAGTAAAAACATGGCAATTTATTTTAGACCTACTACTCTGAGATTTACTTCCTCTTCCCTTTACTTTTGTTAGCCCACTGAAGCCAGCCCATCCTGGCCGACACTGTGTGGTTGAGGGGTTATGATCCCCCTGCTCACATGTGAGGGGGTAAAAGCCAGGCAGGTTAATGAAGAAGACTGATCTGCTTAGACAGCAAAATTTAGCACTAAGTGGAACTTGGTGCTAAAATCCAAAGTCCAAGTTAAAAAGGGTGTCATTTAATCCCTGAGATGCTTAACCTCTGCTGACACCTTGCTTTATTCTTTTTCTTAGCGCCTGCCGCACATGTTCCTGTGTGGAGAAGCAACTTGACATAACTCCTGTCACATCTTGATCTGGATCCAGAAACCAGGTGTAGCTCTGCCCAGACCGGAGGCACTTGGTTTCTTCATCCGCTGCAGCTTCCGCGGGCAAAGGCTGCAGCGGGACTGTGGGCAGCCCAGGGACTGCACCTGCTGAATGTGCATCATTGTTTAAAAATAAAAAAGGGAGAGCAGAGAATAACATGGAAAATATTGCAAGGTCAGCAGATGGCGTGGGGAGGGCTTGTGCCTGGGCAGGGGGGTCGGGGCAAGGACAGAACAAATACTGGGAGCTGCGGACATGGAGGCCACATAAGGAGAAGGCATCTGGGATAATCTGCAGCACAGGAATGATGGAGAAGGCTCCCAGAGTCCCCGTATCGACATTGCACTTCGCAGTAATTTTTATTATTTATGCCTATTATAGTGTTGCAGGAAAGTTTCAACTCATTTATCCAGTCTCAGATACCCTCTGCTGGGTTAGACAAACCCTCGATTTAATGATCTGCAAACGTGCTGGAGTTGATTCACGCAAGTAATCCTCACTGAAGCCACTGAGAGGACAACGGATTTGGTTAATGTTTAAGTGCTTGCATGATGAGGCCCCAGATTAAGAAACAAAGCCAGAGCAATAAAAGTAATCACATGAGGAAACAGAAGGGAGGAAGAGGGAACAATTAATTTTATTGCTCTAAGTCCAGAACCTGGCACGGCTTGAAGCCATGAAATGGTCAGCTGGAAGAAAAAGATTTAAAAAATATTCTTTTCTCGAAATATGTAAGATGTATGCATTTAATCTATTGCCTGTTCTGCAGGGGATTTACTGCTGATTTCATAATTCACATGTGGTTTTCTCCATTTTCTGTAGAAGAATAGGTCTGAATTAAGGAACAGTTGAGCAAATGAAGGTATAGAAGAAAACTGAAAAGCAGTAAGACCCAAGTCTGGACCACAGGTATTCTGTAGTAGTAGCTTTGACAAATAAGATACGTGGGTGGAAAAAAACCCCAAAACATTTAAGAAGATAATGTTTTATGATGTAACTGCCATCCCATTGGCTTTGCGCTGGGAAAGAGCGCTGAGCTGCAGAACTGGAAGCGAGGGCAGGCTCAAGCTCCAAGGACGCATTTTCCTTTCCAACCGTGGTTTATCTCTGACCAGAAAGACAGTAAGTGGCGTCTGAGTAGTTTTGGAGAAATCACCATAAATATACTGACCACATATGGGAATGGTGTTTTTATATGGTAAGTGTAACCGTGAGCAGGGTTAGGTATTGCTAAATGAATATTTAAAGCAAATGTCTGATAAGTTCTTCACTGGCAGTTTGACTTGTGAGTCACGTTGCACAGTCCCCAACCATGCCCCTCTCTATTTATAAATTCATGCCTTACTATATCTGACTCGCTAAATAAGCCTTCCAAATTGTGGAAGGGATTCTGGTGGCGTATTATGGGACGCAGGGAATAATGTAGAAGAGTAAGGGAAGTTAGAAAGGCCACGGCAAATCTCCGCACGCTCGCCGCCTTCTGAAGAGCAGAGCTAATGTGCCACTTTTGGCTTTTTCGCCGTGAAAAAGTCCGTGAGGTGCAGCCCGCCGACTTCAGTCTGTTGGGCATATGGTGGGGAAAGAAGAGCAGAGCGAGGGCTCATCCGGGCTGAGCCCCTGGCTGTGTTTTAGGACGTGCGGAGGACCAAGGCGAGGTTATCCCAGGGAAGCATGCCCACAAACCCAGCTGTGATCGAGCTGGTGGTTTGCTCCCCACGCACAGTGCCTGGAGGGAGGGTGTGGAGCTGCTGGAGCTCATCCCAACCCCTTCTAGCGGAGTCTTGGTGTGGGTCTGGCTGCCGGCCATGGGGTGTCCCAGTGCTGACAGGGCTTCGATGTGCAGGAGGGTGAGCAGACACATCTCTAGAGCTGCATCCTCCTCCCAGGGCTCCAGCTGGAGTTGGGGAAAAGAGCATGTTACCAAGTGCCGGGCTGCAGAAGCCCTCCAGACACTGAGTCAGGGTCCACCTCCAGCACAGGGTCTCTGGCACCGTCTGTGTTGCTCCCTGCAGCAGGGAGGAAAAGGCTCCCTGTACCCTGCCTGCTGCTGCCTTCTGTGGGGCTGAGACGGGACCCCTGTCCCCAACAAGGACCCAGCCAGACCCCTCGTGCGCAGCTGCTGGGTTGTGCAGGGAGTCCCGTTTGGTGTTTTCTTCAAATGCCCAAATCGTGCAGAGTGGTGCACACCTCCCCACCAAGCAGGCAGAGGGCAGGGGCGATGTGGCAAGGGTGCATTGGGTACGCAGCAGAAACGGTACTGGGGAGCGCAGCAGCGGTGCCACTAAAGCAGAAGGAAGAGTCCTGACCCATTCTGCCCATCTCCTTCCCACAGGCAAAGGGCAAAGAGGGACAAAGACAGGCAAAGAGTTTTTAAAGGCTGGTTTGGATGAACGCATGATCTTTTTCCCTGTCAGTCATTTTTCCATGGTGGTTGTCTTCGAATGCACTGGGCAAACAGAGGCCAGGGCTCAATGTGGGACACACATATGTTCTCATCTTTGGAGCCACCCTGGGGCCTGAAGGTTGTGTCTGCTTTCGCAGAAGGAAGGGTGAGGCAGTCAGTCTGCTTCACGGGCGGCCCGGAGCCCCGAAGATCTTTAATAAAACACAGTTTGTTTGCACACACAGACATACACAAAATAAATCAGTATTTAGATTCCATGAAAGCGATTGCTTTCCTGCCTGGCTCAGCAAGGCCGGGCTGCTGTAGTGTTCATTCATCTTTGCTGAGCATCCTCCTCCACAGAGGTCTCGGGGCAGGCGGTCGGTCTGAGCACCACAGGGACAGCGAGATGAATCAGTCATGTAGGGCTGTTCAGACAGAGGTACAACTCCCGATGAGTTAGTATTTCACCGCCAGAGGAAGACGCTGCTCTGCCCTTGTGCAGGTGGGGCGATGGGAGCGTGGAGACGGCAGGGACGCCCGCCCGGCTGCGGGAGTGCCAGGAGCACAACCCAGAGTCCCAAACTCCTGGTCCCCCTCTGTCAGGAGTAAAGCCATCTGCCTCATCAGCCACTGCTAGCAAAACGCACAGCTCAGGTTTGCTTGTGGATAACGTTCCTCTGAGTGAGCATGTAGCGGGTACCAAGTGTCTCTGGCGAGCTTGGCTCAGTGCAGCCTTTTTAGTTCTGTGTCCCCCAAATTTCCTCCTGTTGCCCATCAGCCCGGATCCAGGGCAACTGGAGGGTGCAGCAGGAGTCATTTCTTTCTTGCTGTGGTGGCAGGTGAGCATCGGTGCTGGGGCAGGAACCAGCAAGCTGCGCAGCCAGCTCCTCCGCTGCCCCTAAACCAGTCCCCCGCAGTGCCCTTGGCCCCCTCGGAGGGGACACCAGGACGTAATTCTCCACGTGCAGCAAGCTGACACTTACAGAGGTGTTCCTGGACAACTGACAGTTTGTTTTGTATGGGGCGGTGCGGACAAGGTGGGGGTCCAGCTGCCTCCCTCCCCCTCTCCAGTGCTGCCGTGAGCTCAGGGCTCTATGGTGGGTCGTGCAGGGAGAGGTCTGGTTCACAGGCGGCCTGGGCTGGATTCACACCAGCAAGCTGGGGAGATGAAAGTCAGCCTAACACCACTCTCTGGAGCCAACAGGTTCCCTGTGCTGAGTAGATAATTCATTATAAACAATATACACAGATGTCAGCACTCTCTAGGGGAGCTGCTCACAAGTGGTAGACAGGTTTTTTTCAAGGGCATCCATTTGTCAAAACCGTTCTCAAGATAATTTCTGGTGCCTGGGGGGATGCCGGGTTTCATGCTGGTTGTTTTTTTTTGCCCCGCTGGGCACGGATTGTGCTTGTTCCCCGTTCCCTGAGAACCAAAATCTCAGCGCCAAGCCATGTGATGGCAGATTTGAGGTATCCTTTTTGTAAGGACGCCGCAGGGTCTGTAGCTGCCATTGGAGAGCAGCTGGCCTTTTTGGTGACTGTCCTTGCAGGGAGGCTGTTTTTCTGGAGTATTTTAGGAGGGAGAGCACCAGAGGGGACAAACAGGTGTGTCTGGAGACCAAGGTATTAAAATTTTAATTTGGAGAGATCTGGGGAAATGGCCGCAATGTTTGCTTTTCTGTATTTTAAATCGGTACAGTGCTTTGCTGAACAGCTAGGCTTTCTCCCAGGAGGTGGTAAGAAAGTTCTTCAGATAGGATGGGAAGTCTTCCACAAAACACTGGGCAGCCTGCGGGGCTGCAGACAAACCCCTCCCTGCCAAGGCAGGCCAGCGGTTTAATTAGAGAACCAGAGGAGACCCAGGTCGGTGGGTGCATGTCGCCTGCTGCCCCTGCAGAAGGGGTGTTGGGGCGCAGGGCGATGTCAGACCACAGGCCGGGACAGCCGGCATCCAGCCCCAGAGGCTTCGATGGGTGGCCAACGTGTGTGTCTCACCCTCCCCGGGGCGCCTTGTCTTGCTTTGCTGTGCCTCGGGGCAGCACCGCTCCCAGCTGCCTCCCACGGGCAGAGCCCAGCGGGATGCCGAGTTAGAAACCCGGACCCAGCGTGGCCCTTTCCAAAAAGAAAACTGCAAAGGTGGTGTCCGGTCGGTAGCGCTGAGCGGGCACACGTGTGCTCAGGCTGCTCGCTGGGGTTGCTACCAAGCCAAAGGAAGGGGCACGGTAAGGCTTTAATCTCCCGCCTTGCTGGAGGCTAAATGAAGCCTGACTGCACTGCTGCTTCCCAGTCTGATCGCCAAATGGCTAATTGTGTGCCTCTCGCTAGCTGCAGAGACCTGCACACATAGGGTTTGCACATCTGCAGACTCCAAAGGGTTAAAAATAGATCCCACCCTGCCAACGGCACATTTTATGTCCATTTAAAGGTGTGACATGCTTTTCACGTGTTTCCATCCTAACACCCCTCTTGAGACTGGAGAAAATGCCTTCATGGGGGTGACATTTTGTTCAAGGCCCCCTTTTTTTTGAAGCGTGGCTGCCTGGGCTAGCTCCCCTTCAAAGCACGATTGCAGCGGGGACGTATTTGCCTCTAAATTGGGAACTGCAGCATGATTGCCAGCACGTCTGTGGTGTTCTCCACTGGTGCCACCACCATGGTGGCTGCCCAGACATGTAGTCAGCAGCTAATGAGTTTGTACTTCTGAGCAAGGCAGGGACCCGCTCTCTAAATGACTAAAACGTTTTTCTTCATTTTTCTTAGGATGCGGATGGGATGAGGTGATTGGTGCAGCACACAAACAGGCACTTCAGGCAGATTTAGAAGAAGGGCAAACAAAGCAGAGCTGCTGCTGGTCCTGCCGTGGAGAGGAGCAATGGGATAGGGGCTGGCGTGGTGGCACTGCTCTGCACCCTGTGAGGCGCGTGCTGCTGCTGCCGCTGCGGTGTCCGGGAGCGGGGAGCGGGGAGCAAGGCAGGGTTGTGCACAGCACAGAGGGTGCCAGCAGGTTTCCCCTGCAGAGCCACACATGGCAGGAGCCCCGTGCTGCTTGAAAAGGGGCTTTCTCAGCTGGCATCCACCAGGTCACGCACAGCCCAGGCCACTGCCTTGCACCGTGTGAAACCCAAGAAAGTCTGGATAATCTCCAAAGGGCAGACGAAATTCCCATATCAAGCAAGCTTCGCTCTAGCTCTGTGAAAGCCCAGGGAGGTTTGCCTTTGTGGGGGGACCTGGGTGCTTTTATAAGGGGCTCCATTCCTCCCCTGGGAGCCCCCAGCCAGTCAGCGCGGCTGAGACCATATTAGGGATGCCATTCCCCGAGTCCGGACTGCACACCCCCATCACGTTTCCCATAGGAAGGCTCCCTGCAAGGTTCCCCCTGCCCTGACTTAAAGAGGCAGCGAAGGCAGCAGCTCCTGGGTGAGAGGTGGGAGGATGGGGCCCGACTGCTCGTCCTCCAAGCCAGTGCTCTTCCTGAACGGGTAGAAGTGAGGACAAGCCAAGGTGCCAGCAGGGAGGGAAGGGGGAGTTGTCAGCATGCCCTCTTCCTACGGCTTGTGGTTCCCAAGCCTGACTTTGCCTTCCCAGCCATCATTTCCCTTTGTTTTCTGCTGCTTCTGGGCAATTTTGGAAGCAATTTAGAAGCTGAGCCCTGCTCCTCTTTGGTACGAAGGGAACTGAGCCCTTGATGCGAGTGGCTTTATTTGGGACTGAAGCTTGGCAGGGCACAGCAGTGCCCCGTCAAGATGCTGGGACTCCTGTGTGCCAGGGACTGCTGAGGGCAGGGAAACCCCTTCTTGGGGAGCTCCTCACATAGCCTTCCTCCTACCCCATCACAGTATCCTCCTCCACCCCCCGTCCTCAGCCGGAGCCATCAGGTCATTTCGGGCTGCTTCTCTAGGTGGACTGGGGAAGAGCCTTCAATACGAAGGCTCTTCTGAACTGACGCTGGAGGTGTCCACAGAAAAAAGGTGGACAGATGTGGCAATCTTCAACTGACAAAGCACACAATTGTGCCACTGAGGTCTGTAACTGGAGTTTATGTTGGGATGAGGTTTATTCTGTGTTGAACACCCACCATTTGCAGGGGGAGGAACAACAAGATTAGGTTACACGGATTTCACAAACTGCCAGCAAAATCAGCCAAGAGTCAACACTGAGCTGCCACTAATTTCTGGTGTTTAAAATCAGATTCGGGAATATGCACTTGAGCTGGGCTTGCTCCTTAGCCCTCTCACTGCAAATTCTGTGATGTTTTTTCAAGCATTAAATTATTTTCCACCATTTATTTATTATTACCCATCAGTTTATTGTTTGGGAAACCGAGTCCCATCACTGAGCAGGCTGGTGTGAGGTTCAGGACCGGCACTGGGCCCCATGATGGGCAGGTGCCAGGTTTGCATGTGGGGAATGGTGAAGCGTGAAGGTTTCTACACTTGAAAAACCAGCCTGAAGCTATAGGAATGGCTTCTGTTCCCGTCACCTAGAGGTGACGCTAGCTCAGCAGTGACGGTCTGAAGCACTGATCTTGCTCAGCTGATCATTTCATCAGCGCTCCCTCACTGCTGTGAGATGGGGAGCAGCTTACAGCACAGGTGCCTCCATTTCTCCCCCAGAATTTGTGTTCTCCCAGTGACAGATTGGCTCTCAAAGGTGGCCAGCCCACACCAGAGATTGGTAATCCCTTGCTTATGTCAAATGCTGTTCCAGCCTCTCGGGTGCCGTGCTGTGGTCCAGGGGTGAGAGGAGGAGAGGAAGACGTGCCTGGAACTGAAAAAGAAACACGAACAGGAACGACAGTAAAAGTAATCCCAACCAGCAGCTGGATTGCTGTCCCAGAGCTCCAGAAGGATGGGAGTATGAGAAGAGAACAGCTTTGTGCAGCGTTGTGAGCTTGAGACAAGGTTGGAGGAAAGTGTGTGGGCTCACATACTTCTCCACCACCTGCCTCTCCCTGAATGGGTGCACAGAGGATGCCTCCTGCCCTGGCTCGTGGAGGTGGCATCCTGTAGATGTTACCAAGACCATGAACTTGACAATGCCTTGCACTTTGCAAGTGAATGTGTTGGGCTCTGCCACTTGGAGCATGATCCAGTTCTGCCTTGATGATTTTTTATGGAAGTGAGATGCCTCCACACAGAGAACTGCATCGATCCCTGCCTACCCTTTCTTTCAGCAGAACTTCAGAAATAACACAAGATTTTTTTGACAAACATTCAGAACCCAGACATTCCCAGACTGGGTTTCTTTAATCATCCCTTTTAAGCTTGGAGAAAGAGAGTCGGCTGCAGGTTCCCACGGCGTTTCACCTCCCATCCTCTCTCCAGCTTCTCTCCCAGTGCCTGGTGGAGATGTGGCCAGGCTGACAGTGTGGAGCAGAGCTGGTGAGGGGGAGAGGAAGAAAGCAAAACAGGGGGTGAGGGAAGGCAGAGGGGACCAAGGCAGGGTATACATACATGGAAATTGCCTTCCACCACTCCTCCTGTCTCTTCACCATGGCTAGAGCGCCTGTCCCTACAGCATGATCCAAAATGTTGAACCAAATCTCCCCTTTCTCCCGAGGGAAGCCTGGGAGTTGGGCACGCACCTGGGGCCAGTCCCTTCCCTGCAGGAGTAAACCAGCACATCCCCACCAACGCTGGATCAGCTTCTCCTGCTTGCTCCCCCGCTGCACCTCAGAAAGAAAGAGATGCAGAAACCAGCTAGAAGGGCTCAGAGGCATGAGAAAGCCCAGAGATGGTTTTCTGGAGCAGGATTAGACCCAGGAAATCCATGAGAGGTGATACCTCCTGCGTTTGCCCGCAACACTCCAGCTGTGAGGAAACACATTTTGCTCTGTCAGAAAGAAAGGCAAGTGGGCAACCTGCACAGACCAGGGGAATGCAAGCAAATCTGATGGACAGCATGGGGCAACAAGAGTTAATTCACTGATTAGGGAGAGGCTGGCTGTTGGGAAGGGGAAAGGCGTTGTGTGACAGGGGTGCATTCACAAAGCCACTGAGCTGTGCTGGGAAAAGTGGCCCTAAGCCTTTAGAAGAGCCCCAGGTCGGAGATGGCAAGCAAATACACATGGATTTTCAGGGAGCTGCTGAATCTGGAGTTACACCCCTTTCAGTGGCCACCTGGGATGAAGGGATGTGGTGGGGCAGTGCGGGGTGAGCACACGGCCACCTCCACCCGCACTCACTCCCCACTGCTCCTACCTCTTCGGAAACCCACATCCATCACTGAAAACACGCAGATGTGTAGCTGAGCGTGGGGTCCCCCGCACTGCCCACGGGGAGCTGCGCGGCCAGTTCCACACCTCGGCCATGGGATGGGCAGCAGCCAGGCAGTGACCCAGGCTTGCTGGACAGTCGGCTGGTCGCCAGGGCTGCTTGAGCAGGAGGTGAAGAGAGAGCAGGCGAGGAATCTCTCCCAATTCTCCTGCCTCTCCCCTTGGCTGGTGTGTAAACTTGGATTTTTCTCAGACTGAGTAGGCAGCCTGCAAATGTGTTGCTGGGGGCAGCACCTTGACAAGTACCCCATTACTGCTGACCCGAAGATCCGTTCCCTTGCTGGGATCACCTTGACCTGTCACCAACGGTGTGCAACCTTCTGGAGTAGGAGCCAGCAAGAAAAGAAAGGGGGAAAAAAAGACTGATACCAGTAGGGACCTTGTTCTTTGCCCATGGTAACAGTTTTAAAGCTGGGAGGTGAGCTGCGTTTACATAGCATGGTGAAGAGCCATCCTCGCTGTGTGCCCAGTCCAGGGCTTGATGCTGCAGCAGCCAGAGGACACTGGGCAGTGGGAGACTGGGCACACATCCCAAGGAGCTACATCTCTCAGAAAGGCGGATGAAAAGCATGGACCATCAACAGGGCTTGGAGGAGCCGCTGAGGTTGCTGCAAACCGTGCTGCCGTGTGTGCTTGGAGGCACAGCCACTCAGATCTGTAATGGTACAAGTTTCAAGTTGCTCCAAGAAAAATGTGAGATTTGCAAAAGTAACAGGATTTGGGCTCAAAGCTGCTGGAAGAGGGGTTGCAGAGCTTCCCCACTGCTTTGCAGCCCATCCTGGCCATTACCAGGTTTCCCAGAGCTCTGGATAACAGCATCAGGCAGTTCTGGGTTTTTTTTTCCAGCCAACCTGGCCAACCTGCCCCACAGAGCATTCAAACAGGCTCTTGTGATCCTTTTCTCATGACAGCGTTACCCTGTGGGCAGCTGGTGCAGACCTAAAAGGGATAATAGCCCATGAAACAAAAGACCCCGCATCGGTGGGATTAACCAGGCTTCTATTAACAGGGTGATGGCTTGTTTTGTGAGGTGACTGGGACAGCTACCCGGTATTTGGCAGAGCTTCACCGATCTAGGTGAAGGCAGAGTTTTGCAGGTCTGGGAAGCCCGTGTTTTTTCCCTACCTGGCAAAATATTCTTGCTGGTTTCAATTTTATGCTGTTAAATACTTTAAAAATATGGTTCTCTATGATAAACAGCTTCTTTCTTTTCCCTCTTTCCTCTCTCCCCCAGACTTTACCCAAGCCATAGCTCAGCAGCCCAGTTTCAGATCATGACAGCTCCTGTTTTGGCTGGAAGCCAGTCTGGCGATCTGAAAGCTGTGTGGACATGTAATTCCACTACTACCACGTACAAACTGTCTGCTGTCCCCTCTTATTGCCCAGAGCCACAGAGAGGTGCAATAGCAAAAGACTGCAAGTCAAAATCGTGTGTAAACCACCCCACACAGTTACCCTGTGTCTTTCTGCGACCACACTCTGCAAAATAACGTACATGCTCATTTTTCATTTCCTGCTACTTTTTGCATAAAAATCAAGTTATCTCTCTGCTGTTGACTATGCTGTGGTTATTTCAAACAGAAATAAGACTGTTTCCCAGGCCAGGCTGCTATCCTCCCTCGAGAGAAGCTCTGGTGCTCCCACGTGAACAGAGGTAGCGGAGGAAATTGGGACTCCTGGGGTTTGGCATTGATCAGTCATCTGCTATCGATCTGGTTTGAAACTCTCAACTTACCTGGCCACCTGGTTTGCTACCTGTAGGACAGCAATAATAAGGATTAAAAGGCTTAACTGAGATCCTCAAGGGGAAAGTGCTTTAAAAGGAAAAAGCATGTTTAGAATTTCAAGCGGTGTCTTTATTTCATTTTTTAATGAAGGGAAAAAACCCAGCAAAATACGCAAGGGAGGAAATTCTAGTGTTAGTAACAGCATCATAAATATTGTAGTTCCTCATTCAGGAATCATTTAATAACTGGCTACTCTCAGCCCATGGAAGTCTCTGCCACGAAGTATTGAAGCCAAAACTCATTAGGATTAAAAAAATAATAATGTTTATACAGCTATGCTGAGAACATCCAGAGCTGCTGTGTTGAAGACGGGGAACGATTCTCATCTGGCACATACAGAGCTGCTTGGCTTTCGCTGGAGGGATGAGGGAGGAGTTGTCCT
Source organism: Charadrius vociferus (assembly GCF_000708025.1). Classification (NCBI taxonomy): domain Eukaryota; kingdom Metazoa; phylum Chordata; class Aves; order Charadriiformes; family Charadriidae; genus Charadrius; species Charadrius vociferus. The sequence goes on from NW_009649927.1 coordinate 717,139, forward strand.
TCACCCAGGACAGTCTCAGCGTCTTCTCCCAGAGCTGCCAAACGTGCCCTGGAGCTGGTTTGGGGTGGTGGGTGGCCTGGAGGGATACTGGGCCCTGTTTCCTGGCGGTTCCTGCACTGTAAGCCTGAACATTGATTGTGGCAGCCCGTAGGAAACATGCCCGACGGCCACCACCGGCGCGTGCGTCAGCCTTCGGTAATGTGTGATTTTCAGCCTCAGCGTTGCTGGGTGCCTCTGCACGCTTCTGTCTTTTTATACAAGTGGTCCCCAGTCATCTTCCAAGCATAGCTGCTGCTGATCCGCCCGGCACTGCCACCACCGCCGCGTGCGTCAGCCTTCGGTAATGTGTGATTTTCAGCCTCAGCGTTGCTGGGTGCCTCTGCACGCTTCTGTCTTTTTATACAAGTGGTCCCCAGTCATCTTCCAAGCATAGCTGCTGCTGATCCGCCCGGCACTGCAGGATGTGTGTGCAAACTCCTGGGTGGGAGGGATGAGCTGAGAAGGAGAAACTGGAGCAGGAGTGTGAAGGCGCAGGTTACCTCGTAGCACACAGGTGGATGGGCGCTCGTTTTTGTGCCAGCAAAGGGTAGAGGCCCTAAACCCAGTAGGGTACAATGGAAAGGATGGATGGAGGCAGCTACTAACAAGCCTACGTTATTCACAAAGTGCTGACATCTTGCAGGCCGATATGAAGACTAGATGCCCGAGCTGAAGAGTGCAGCATTTAGGGAAAAAATGCAGAAAATAATAGGAACTGAGCGACTGCATGCCAGGATGTGGTGTTTGTCGTTCTGGCATCTCATGTGTGACGGTTGAGACACAGGTTAAAGCCTGGGTGGCAGGTTTATGGGCACCCCAGGAGAAGTTTGGCCCTGTAAAAAGTGAACCCTTTCTTGTCTATCCGGAAGGGAAGCCATCAGAGAGTATCCATGTACCTCTGATACAGCCATGTCTTCCTAAACTCAGGACAAAAGTTCTTTGGGAAGGAAAAGCCGTAAACAATTGTTGCTCTAAAATGATACCTGGGAAGAACAGCAGCCTTTTCATAACCACAACTGCCAAGATCATACTTTGCAGGTTGGCTTAAAATGACAGTTTGCACAAAACTACATTTTCTAGATGGAAAGCAAATGCTGCAAACCCTAGACCTTGCCCATTTATATGAAACCCACTACTGTCATCTGCTCATGTAGACTGAGCGGAATATCAGAGTAAGGAACCAGAGTCCTATTAATTGGGGGGTAATCTACTCTCCTCTCTAGCCAGCACTACTACAACAGCCTTCTCTAGAGCCGTCTTCAGTTACAGGTATTTTCATGCCAATTGTCTCCCGTTATTTTCCAAGAAATGCCCTCTGTTACAGCAGGTGGTGCTGAGGGCATGGCTGGAGCACGGTGGGACCACAGAGGTCCCTAAGGACCACTAAGGGCGGAGGGAGAAGGCAGCAGGGACAACAGAGCCCTCGGTGGGGATAATGAATGAGCGAGGCAGCTCCCAAATGTAATCTCCAGGATCGCACTGAGAGGGGGAACGCTGCTCCATCTGCCTGCTTTTCTTCCAGCGAAGCACGTAGGGGAGGCTCCTGTACGTCTGCCTTGGGCAGGGCACCATGCATGGCACAGCACGGCAAGAAGGTGCTCTCAGAAAGAGTTCCTCACTCTTTTTTGAAGCTGTTGTGTGATGGCTGGCATGTCAGGGGTGCTATTTCTGTGCCTGTCCTCCCAGTAGGTATGCTGCCCAGGATCCAATCCCGTGGTAGCTCCAGTGCTGCCTACCCCTGAGAGCAGCTAGCAGAGTCGAAGGGAGCTGGAGAAGCTCTAACTGGTTTAAAAATGGAGCTTAATAGGTTTATGAATGCAGCTGTACAGTGTGCCTGCCTGCGGCACCAGGCCCTGGACGCCAGTGCAACTGGCCTCTCCTGATTGCGCTTTCCTGAATCACAGAGGGGGGCCCTGGATTTCCCCAACATCCTGCTGTCACAGGGCTGTTGCCGTAACTGCAAGGGCTGGGGGGCCATGAGGGACGGAGGGACATATCCCAGTGCTTCTGCGAAGGTCAGGCAACGTCTGTGCCCCCTTCCCTCACCCCAGGGTGCCACTGGCTTGCAAAGCCTCAACCGGTCCATGTAAAAACAGAGAGCTATATTCTACTCAGTCTGAGCATCGATTAAACGAAACCAGTTTGGTTGTATTAGCTCTATCAGGGATTGCAGGTAGAGGTGCTGTGTATAACTACCTGCTATGGTTTGAGGAACCCACAACCATTTATTGTTGTTTAGACAATTATTCTATCACCCGATGACCCCTCCCCAGCCAGGAAGGGGAATCAGGGAAAAACAAGGAAACCTGAGGGTTCAGATATAAATAGATTTAATAGGATAAGACTAAATAATTAACATTCATAACACTAAAGAACCAGTATTGATCCCAAAACCAACATAAAATATACAAAAATCATACTCAGCCCATTCTATCAGTAGGAAGCTGTGCCCTCCCAGCAGCGGACAGCAAATATGGGACACTTCAAGCACTATGGCTTTGGGAGGAAGGGAAGGCCTCAGGGGTCCGGCACTGGGGCAAGGAGTTCTCTGGATCACAGCCATCAAAGAAAGGAGAGAGCTCCTCAGCAAACTTTCTAATTTATACTGAATGTGATGTTCATGGTATGAAACTGTCCTGTTGGCCAGCTTGGGTCAAGTGCCCGGGTCTCGCTCCTCCTCATCCCCGCACCTGGCAAGCTCGAAAACACTGAGACCTTGAAACCCTGTACCCTAGCTAGCTATAAAGTAAATATTTTCACAAATTGACACTAGAGTCTTCTAATAGTGCAGTTTTCCCTAACATTAGGAGAGAAATTAGTCCTGTGTTGCTCAAACCAGGACACCACCATCCTCTCACATTAAAGCCACCAGCACTTTTGTCACACTGAACAGTCTGGGCCAGTGCTTTCCACCCTGGATACCCGTGTCAGCTTGCCTTTTTTCACTTGTGCCACTTAGGGAGGCCCAAGGCAAGGCAAGGAAAAAATACTGTTTTCCTCCTTGTCAAAAAAAAAAAAAAAAAAAAAAAAAAAGTAGCTTCCTACTACTGTTTCTGAAAATCCGTCAGTGCCCCCATGTGTTGGTGTGGTGGTGGGAGAGGCGTCTGTGCAGAGCCCTGCTGTGTGCTGCCGAGGGAAAGCAGGTTGCAGCTACCCAAAAATGGGGCGTTTGCAACCTGTCAGCTGGAGGGTTGGGGCTGGACGAGGGGGACCCCGCTGTCTCCTCTCAGAGGGGTGCTGCGAAGTGTGTGTGTGGCCATGGCACCGCAGCAACCTTCCCCAGGACAATCGTAGCCCACAGGGGCAAGATTCGGGTGTGATGCTTCTACGCACAGAGTGAGAGAGGGAGAAGGAAATACCCAGAAATCGCTCTCAGGTCATGGGCGCAGGCGTTTGGTGGCAAATCGGTGCATTGCTGTGCCGGCGCGGCCATGTCTCGGTGCAGGCGCGCAGGAGGGCCAACGCCGGCTGCACAGGCCGCCCCGCTTTCTGCGTTTACCTCCAAAGCGCCTCATTTCCCAAGCAACAGCCGCTGGATTAGGCGAATCCTATTCTGGTGTTCACCGCAGATGGATTTTTAAAGCAGATTAAGGGAAAATGGAGAGAGAGAGAGGTCCCCGTTGTTGCAAGGCGCCTTCGCCTTCCCCTCGGCAGGCCCCCTGCTGCTCTGCCCAGCTCTTCTGCTTTGCAGAAACAAAACAATTGCTTAAATCAGCCATTACCCCTGCTGCGGTCTTGCACAAAAAAAGGAGTTGTTGTTGCAAATGCATTATTTCTGACGCGCTGCACGTACTCGGCGGTTTTAAATATAAATATATAAATATACTCGGAGGTTTTAAATACCCGCTGGCAGGCGCAGGGCTGAGGAGGCGGCGAGGCAGGATGGGTTT
>NW_009649927.1:722150-758986 GCF_000708025.1 Charadrius vociferus
GCCCTCCTCGGCTGCGGGGCCCCGGCGGCTTCTCGAGACGGTCGCCCCTCCCTGACGGAAGGCAGCAAAGCGCCCTTCATCGGGTCCTCGCAGGGCCCGCGGAGGAGCCGTAGCTGCGGCACCGGAGGCGTCGCTTTTAAAGAGCCGAGCGGTGGCAACTCTCACCCTGAGTCACGGGCCCTTATGTAAACGGTTGCCATGGCAGCGGAGCATCGCCGCCATTACATAAGCCGGTTCTCTGGCAAAAGCAGCGCGGGTCGGGCGGTGTGTGCCGGCGGCCGCGCTTGGGGCGCCGGCTGTCCTGGGTCCGCACGCCGAAGCTGTCTCAGCTCAACGCTGAGGTTTGGGGCTTGGGTCTGGAGCTGAGCGCAGGCAGCTCCGTAGGCTGAAGCAGGTGCAGAGCTAATAGTATTTGGCTCTCTTCTAGCGTACCTTGCCTTTTGATGTCTCAAGAATGAACTATACAGAGTGGGTAGACAGGTTACTAAACTGTCCAGCTTCCAAAGTTGGTATTTTCTTTATCCCATAGGATATTTTCTATCGCTTGTAATGAAAGAAAACTTGTCTGGCAGCCATTGATTGGTGTCTTGCAATGTATTTTGAATTGGCTGTATATCTTTTGCACAGTAGCAGGGAAAATCCTTGAATTGTTCAGTTAAGCCTTGTGCTGCCTGAGGGGTGTGTGTGTATGTGTTTTGGGGTTAGATGTGCTTGCTTGGAGTGGGGAGACATTAATCAGTTTCAGTGCCCCTTGGTGTCTGAGCTTACCAGAATGATGTGTATTGTGATAGTCAAGGTTAAACTGCATTCATTGTCCTTAAGAATACCGTATTATACAAAAGCTTTAGCCGTGCTGTCATCTGTTCCAGAGGCCTGGTGTTTCAGAGCATGCTAGTGATGTGGGGTTTTGCATGGAACTGTAGTCCTTGTGGCTTGTGGTACACAGTCCCTGTATGGATGTATACAGGTGCTGGCTGCCAGGGTAATGTACTCCACCTCCCCAAAGATGCGCAGTGATGGAAGCACCCCAGTTAACCAGTAGGTAACAAAGTATGAGCGGGTCTAATCTTGCTTTCCTCAAGCAGGCCTTGAGGAAGTTAGACTGGGGAGTACGTGTGGAATAAGTAAGTAGGTAGCATCTCAGTGAGAAGAAGCACTAAGGAATCGTAACAGAAGAGGAAATGATTGCATGGGAAAAGGTGATGTGTTCTGATGGGCGATCTAAAGGCTTGGCTTCAAGTTAGAGGAGGGTGGAAGCTGTTGAAGCTGCACTCAGAACTTGGCACTTTCACCTTTTCTGATGCAGTCTGAACATGTGCCGATCTTAAGCAGTTGTGGTAGAGCCCAGAATTTCATTCTTCTGCTCATTGAGCCTGTGGGCTGGAGCACGTAGCCTGCTACATTCTAGATGGGACTGGCAGTTGCTAAGGGTAGAGGCTGCTGGCCAGGGCACTCTGGTCCTTGGCCTGCTCCCTGCTTCTCTCCCTGACTCCTCTCTGGGAAAAGACCTGTCTGGAGTTACTTGATAGCCTGATTCTGGTAGTACCAGTTTTGGCAGTGGATGAAAGCGTGATAGCTGTGGATGTGCTGCTCATGCAGCATGACCACTTTCTGTGGTCAGTGATGGTGTGTGTGACTATCCAGTGCATGCATAGTTGTGTCCTCGCTTACTGTATCCCAGTGGCAAAGGGACTCTGGAGCAACAGTGGTCTGTCAATCTACGGGGTTTTGGGCAATTGTGCCTCTATATCTGATGCAACTTTGCCATGGCTGCTGTAAGGGAATAACTAATGTTCTATTAGGTCCTTGCGATTTTGCACTTATAATGGGAGAAAAATCTTTACCTAACATGCATTTCTTTGCCAAGTGGCTTACGATAAATGTTTTTATAAGTTCTGCCAGTATTTAAGAGCTTTGCAAGTCCTTAGCAAAAGAACTGAAACCAGCTCTGCTTAGGCAGCTGGATTAAGTGGAAACTTACTGTACAGTAGTGTTTACACTAATATGTAAGCAAGCAACTCATTCAGTATTGGACAATTGTAAGGATGTATTTTTGTTTTGCTTAGCAGCTGGCTAATTAAAACATGCAGAGGCGATAACATAGAAGCTACCACTCTGTGAATCTTCCATTATTCAACTGCCTTTTTTTTTTTCTGGAAGAACTTAATTACAGTGAAGTGCTGTGGGGGTAGCTGAGTGTGCTCATGTTGATGACATCTTTTGTCTTCTGAATCTGACATCCACCTACACGCTACAGCATCCTGGTTGTTACCTGGCTACTGCTGCTTCCTTCTCTTTTGTAGGGAACCTGATTTCTGGCTGAGTGGTATTGACAGTGCTTGTGGCCAGCTATGTTTGGCCAGTATTAATATTGCCTAGTACTTGAGGTAAAGCTAATTCATAATGGTGTTTGTGGCCACTGTTGCTTTGTTACCTCATTAAGATGAGCCTGTGTGTACTTGTAAAGCAGTTTGTAAATGCTCCTGGTGTGTGTAGAGAAAGCTGATGCAGGCAGCTTGACTTTTAGGTTTAGTGGGGTTGGTCTAAATTACTGCCAATATGAACACCTGAGACAGCATGTCTAACAAACGTATTTTGTCACTGTATCTCATGCTTAAGCTATAGCTGAGTGATACCACGGCGTGCTTGGTGGCAACTTTGGGTTAATTCCTTCTGGCCATTCACTTGCAGCAACTGTTTGTGGGACTGTTCTGTAGAACGTGCCCAGGCACAGATGTGCTTTAAACATAATCCAACAAAATCTTGACCTAAATCAACTGGTATAGTTGACACATCCTCAAAACTGTCAACAGAACCCAGTGGGCTGGTAAGTGAAAGACAGGAGCTCTTGGCAGCAGCACTCCTGTCAGACCTGTTGCTTGTGAAATAACTGCTGCACACGCATGGAGGATGAAGGCATCTTTCAATCCTTACTGCAATTTTGCCTTCAGCTTTTTTGTGCAGAGGTCTTAAATGACAGCAGTGACAAGCTGGTATCAAAGCAGTTGCCACACAGTAGCTGGAAAGTGACTGATCTGGATTAGTGCAACTCAGCAGAAGATCCCATTTCAAACTTGTTCTCTGATCCTGTCTGCCATGATGTTACAGGTATATTTGTTGGCCCAAGGACATGGGAAGGTGTATCTTGTGCTGGGGGAAGAAGGCAATAGTGTCATTTCGGGGGTTTTATAGTACTGTGATTCAAAGCTGTTCCAATTTTTGGGGTTGGAAACAAGCTTTGCTATCAAGCTAAGCCAGTCATTGCTTTCTGAACTCTGCTGCAGATGTAGCTTTTGTGAATCTAATAGATTCTGAGCTGCTGTGTTGCTGGTAGCTCAAATACTGCCTCATACAAGATCTGTCTTGAACCAATGATGTTGCAATCTGTTTCAGCAGCAGTAACCACCTTCTACCCAGCTGTAGTCAGTTCATACCCACAACTGGGTATATATTTCCTTCAAGAGGCTGTGGAGACCTGCCCTGTTTGGAGAGGTGTTTGTACTAAAGCAGGACACTGAGTTCTGCCCGTGGCAGTTTTAAGCACAAAGTGATTCCCCTGACCCTGAGGCAGTGCGGTAAGGAGCAAACATCTCTATATAGAGATAATACTGTTGACCCCTAGCACCTGTGGGTCTGATTGGAAGGGTGTTGGTACTTCTAGTTAGTCAGCAGAGCTTTTGAAATGGGAGTCTGGTCTGCCCTGGAGAGCATGCAGTACTGTGGGAGGGAGAGGAGCTCCACTTGAGCTTTTCCTGCTTTGAGTGCTGGAGGGGAGCTGTTATTTACACTGGTCAAGTGACCTCTTCTGGGCAGGAGCTTTCAACAGCCATATTGGGTGGGCCTGGCAGCCTCCTTCTGCCTGCTAAGCACTTAATCCCCTCCTGTTCAGTGTGCTCTGCTTAGCATCCACGATGCAGTTTTCAATGTTCCTAGCTTTTTCCCCTCTCCTGTCTAATCCCTGTCATGCTGCAGCCAGTCAGTTCTGAGTTTCCTGTGGCAGCTGGAGCTGGCACACTGCGCGGGAAGGAGAGAAGGAGATGGGTAGGTATTGCTAGTGGTTGGACTCCCTGAGCAGCTGGGCCTAACTCCTTCCTTGCTATCAACTGCTGCTTTTCTACCCTCCTGTGAAAGGGGGTGCCTAACAAAATGGGTTGGATACAAACTGTAGTTTAACAGTTATTTAAATCTTTTATTTAAAAGATACCTACCTTGTGCACTCACCAACGGAGTTCTGTCTAAATGCACTGCAGGAGTGAATTCCCTGAAATACCTGCTCTAACAGCAGGTGCTCATAGGGTGCTGTAGTGTGTTCTGGCATACAGCATTTACTGTAAGACTGTGTGCAGGACTCTGCCATTTACCCATATGCTTTTATTGCTATTTTGGGACAAGCTGGCTCAATCATTTCTGCACCAGCTGGGACTATATCCTAGTGAGCAGTGTCCCCAAGCATGGCTGTTACCTTGAAGTCGTATCTTAAAGCTAGAGTATCCATGCAATTGCAGACTCACCATTTTCCTGTATTTTAAAGTCTCTAAATGCTGCCTCTGCTGCTCATGAAGTTCCCATTGCTGCCTTCTCCTTTGTACAGAAGGAATATGCCATTTTCCCTGAACAGAGGATGGAACAGCTTCCCAGACTAAAAGCATTCCTGTTTCAGGATTGACCGCGGTATGTCCCCCTTCAGTGTTTCATTTTCTCAGAACAGGGCTTCGTTCTGATAATGGCCTCGCTTATGCAGAAGGGGACCTAGCCAGTCCCTTCTTGGGAGCAGGTTGTGTAGAGATATGCATGAATAATACTTTGCAAGGGGATAGCTCTGTGCTGCCTGTTGCAGCTGTGATGAATGAGCTGCCTTGTTAGATGTGGAACTGTGTGTCCCAGAGCCCAGGACTCTATGCAAAGCAGGTCTTTTACCACATTGAGGTCACTGGTGCTTGCTTTTTATCCAGCCTTGGCTATAATGCCTGAAACTTTGTGCACCCAATATTTAGATATGTAAAATTTGTCTGTCCATTTTCTGTTTTTCCACTCTGTCACTCCTTTGGCCTTGACTGCTCTTCTTGGTTGTTTTATGGGGACACTCAAGCTACTTAACAAATACAGCTTCAAATACTCTAATACTTCTGGCTAGTCTTTACCAAATACTCAGCTGTGCTGCACTATCATCTGTAGCTGAATGCTGCACCTGCACAACTTGGAAGATGTGTGTGTGGGCCAGCCTGAACAGGGCCCAGCACCAGGGCGTCTGTGCTGGTTGGCGGCAAGTAGAAAACATGCTGGCAAGCCTAACAGCTAGCAAGAGAGCATGAGGCTCACCTTATGGGAATGCTGGAGCATGTGGCAAGTCTTCACGTCTTTACAAGTGCAAAGTGAGTGCAAGAGTAAATGGATGCTTAACCAGCGTGCCAGGCAGGTAAACTTCCATTTCATCAGAGCTGGATGGATGCAGAAGCAAAATTAAAGCAGTGTCAGATTGGGCATGTACTTGCTTGACTAGCTAAATCATATCAATTAGCAAGAACAATTGCTATTGTGTCACAGGATTGGCAAGGCCTTTTGCTTTTAATGAAGACACCTAGGTAAAAAATTTTTCTCATTGTTTGTGGTCAACCTCTCAATATGTATGCAAGCCTTAAACTAGATGAACTCCTGTGCCAGTGGAGGAATTCCCTCCATACATACCAGTGTATGCTGGTGGTAGCTGAAAGCAGTGAGACTTGGAACAGAGGTAGCTTGCAGCTGGTCCCTACCACAACCAGAAATAGAGGGTGTGGCAGAAAACTTGCAAGTTCAGCATGTTCGTGTCAGCAGAGTTTGAGTGTATCGCTGTGTGTGGCATCTAGTGCTCAAAGGTGGACACTTGAAGGGAATCACTTACTTGTGGACTGCTATGCTGTTAGGTTAATAAAAGGTTTTAGTTGCCTGTTACATAAAAGGCATAATTGGCCTAAAAGTCACAGAGACTTCAGATCACAATGTCTGCTTGTGCCCACAATGCTTAGGGGTCATGTTCTATGTCTAGCATACAACTCCAACTTGTCCACACTACTGTTTAAGACTTGCAGGATGGAGAGCTAAATCAGGGTTCTATGTATTTACTATTTTCCAAAGTCATATTTTACTAACGTACTGCAAGCAGTATATTTGATTAGAATCATTATAGAATCATTTAGGTTGGAGAAGACCTTTAAGATTGAGTCCAACCATCAACCTAACACTGCCAAGGCCACCACTAAACCATGTCCCTAAGCACCACATCTATGTGTCTTTTAAATGCCTCCAGGGATGGCCATTCCTCCACTTCCCTGGGCAGCCTATTCCAATGTTTGATAACCCTTTTGATGAATAAATGTTTCCTAATACCCAATATAAACCTTCCCTGGTGCAACCTGAGGCCATTTCCCCTTGTCCTATTGCTTCTTATTTGGGAGAAGAGACCTATGCCCATGTTGCTACAACCTCGTTTCAGGTAGTTGTAGAGGGAGATAAGGTCTCCCCTCATCCTCCTTTTCTCCATACTGAACAACCTCAGTTCCCTCAGCTGCTCCTCATAAGATTTGTGCTCTGGGCCCTTCACCAGTTTTGTTGCTCTTCTTTGGACATGCTCCAGTGCATCAGTGTCTTGCTTGTAGTGAGGGGCCTAAAACTGAACACAGTATTTGAGGTGCAGCCTTATCAGTGCTGAGTACAGGGGGATGATCACTTCCCTCATCCTGCTGGCCACACTTTCTGACACAGGCCAGGATGCTGTTGGCCTTCTTGGCCACCTGGGCACACTGATGGCTCATATTCAGCCAGCTGTTGACTAACACCCCCAGGTCCTCTTCTGCTGGACAGCTTTCCAGCCACTCTTCCCCAAGTGTAGTAACCCCATGCCTGTAGTGCTGCATGGGGTTATTGTGACCCAAGTGCAGGACCTGGCACTTGGCCTTGTTGAACCTCATGCCGTTGGCCTTGGCCTGTCCAGATCCCTCTGTAGAGCCTTCCTCAAGCAGATCAACACTCCTGCCCAACTTGGTGTCCAGATCATTGATAAAGATATAGATTAGATTATATTAGTATTAACAGAGTAGTTCAAGACCTCTTGCCATCGGTTTTTAACACCTTACAGATCTCAAAGGTGGAAAAAATCCTCAGCCATTCTTTTCCAGTCAGTAATTGTTATCCATGGGCATTCACTTGACTATATTTAATGAGGTTCTAAAACGGACCTGTTCAAAACAACTTAACCTTATTGTAAGGCATGACTTTCTTAGCAGCCTTTCTAGTAGATTTATGAAGTATTGCAGTGCTATACCAGATACTGGCTTCCTTCATCTAAAGTCTAAGACCCAAATTTTTGTATTTAAGAAGTAGTATTGAGGAAATGTCAAGAACTGGTAGCTGTCAGGCACCATAAACAAAGGAAAACTAGTTCCTCCACAGTTCTGTAACGCAAGAAGATTAGATCTTATGGAACAGTCATGTCCCTGTGTTTTTATTATTTAATATCTTACATAATGCTGATTCAGCCTTTGGTGTTAATCTACACCTGCAAATTAACAATGATACAGACTCTAAATTCTCCCTTAGAAACCCTACTCTGCATACCCAATGCCTGGAGAACAAATGCTGGACCCTTGTTAGGAAAGGTTTAAAAAGCATGTGTGTGGGGGGAAACAGGCCTTGGAGGGTATTGCCTGTAGAGTGTGGTACTTTAAATGTGAAACACACTTCACAGAGCAGATAGTAAGGGTGATGACTATCACTTTCTAAGTCTTTGCTTCATAGTCCCTTCTCTTCCATTAACAGAAAACCATAATCAAGTTGTATGTATAATCAGGGAGCTTGAAAACTAATCACTTTTTTCTTTCAGTGAGTGGAAGGTTATAATATGAGGAATTTAATATTGCACATACTCGTATCAGACTTCATCTCTGACTGGCTGGCAGCATCTACATGGCACTCAGCAGTCCATCTGTTTGCTGTCTGAAAGATGGAAGGATGACATGGCGAAGACACAAGATCACTGGAAACAGTCTTCAAGATACTGCCTGGAGCTATTGGTTATCTGTAGCCTCACTAGTGAAAGGCATGTTTACGTATGTGAAAGCTGATGTACAGAGGGGTGGGCTGGGAAATATTGTAGTCACTAAAGAAAGAATGAAGGCATTTAAGCAAGGTATACATCTGTTGCTAAGGTAGTACTGACTTTTTCCATTTCTAAAAAAAGCACAGCTTTAATGATGTATTAAGAGAGGCTGTGCAAATCAGACATGAATGTATCATCATTGGGATCTTAAAGCATAACTTATTTTTCTTTAGAGAAAGAAAAAGAAGATCAAGAAAAGCAGCAGAGGGAAGATCAAGAAAAGCAGCAGAAGAAAGAGCAAGCAAAGCAACAGAGGGAAGAGAAAGAAAAAACTGTAGAACACACTTCTATAAAAGAAGCAGACAAAACCAGCTGTACAGGACGACGTCCGAGTCGAAGTGCCTTGTCCAGTCGTAATGATCGAAGATCAGCCAAAAGTCCTCAGAAGACAGATGCACCAAAGGAGAATAAACATCCATTTGCTCTGTATGGGTGGGGAGAAAGACAGACAGATACTGGAAGCCAGAAAACTCACAACGTCTGTGCTTCTGCTTCAGCGAATGCAGTAAGTAAAAGCTTCTGTTTTGTTAAAGGGCAGTGACTACCTAATGCACGGCTAAGACATGTCTAATATCTAGGTAAAACTTCTCAGGGATGCCTTTATTTGAGTATTATGGAGAGTCTAGCAATAAATTCTGGAAAAAAAATTATTCTAGCAATAAACCTGAAGAGGTTTGACATGTCCAAATCAAATAGCTCTTAACTGTTAATTGGTTTTTAAGCTTCCCATGTTTGACTAATACTTTCAAGTTCTGATTAAAACTGGGCTATCTTGTTTCTGGCTGTTACAGTGCTACTAGCAAAACGGGCTGTTATAAATATATTTCTGCATTCTGAACTTCATGAAAACAAGAGAAAAGCAGCAGGCAGTTAGCACCAGGCATCACACAGCAGTCAGCTATATAAGCACTGGGGTAGAGCTTGTGCTGTGAAAGAGTGAGTTTTGCTGGGGCACTTCCTAGGAATAGGAGCCTCGCTGAGAAGGTACGAATGCTTTGCTGCTGAATTGTCTGTCTAGCAGCCTCTTTCAGTGGGTTGCCGACAGGGAACTTCTTGCTGCCAGCAGAATGGTCTATCGGATGGCTGATGGCTTGCAGAATTGATGTAAATATTAGCAAAATATCACAGATAAAATTCATATGGTCATGGACAGCACCAGGATTCTGCTGTAGTGGGGTCTATTTCCTGGCTTAGCAAGGAACACTAAGGCTGGAGTGTTACAACAGATCTTCTCAGATCTTTCTTTTCTATAACTCTCCTAGGCTGGTAAAACATAATCATTAATGTATTCCCGCCAGTGTCTTGTCTTTATCTTACTACTAATGTAGAGTCTGAATCTATGTCCCAGGATATCTGAGGATTAAGGTGGGTGTGGTGTTCTTGATGTGTATGATAAAGTTGCTTTCTGATGAACTGTTTTGAAAGGGGTTTGAAGCATAGTCTCTTACTTCTTGAACAGCTCAACCCTTTGAGGGGAATGAGGAACTTGCAGCTCTTAAAAGAAGCTGCTCTTCCTGATGATGGATACTGTTACTGGATTGATACACTTCTGTCGGTTGTGGACATAGGTGACTGTTACTTTATATTGAAGCCTAACAGGCTGATGCCTGACTCGAGCAGAGATATTTATACTTTCTAAGACTCCTAATGCTTCTTATGCTCGAAACAGTTACAGAACCCCTAAGATCAGGTCCTGAGTTTGGAGTGAGTGGGCAGGACACTTCTGAAACACTTCCAATTGTGTGGTGTTGTCACTAAGGATCTTTAAGTGGGAACTGACTACTTACTGCCTGGCTAGGTCACTTTTCTTGAATGGTTGAAAGCTGTTATTTTCCCCTAATTGAGATAGACAGTTTTAAGTTGGGAGATAGAAGCAAGCAAACATAGAAGATAGCTCTTAATCTTAAATTTGGGGAAAATATGATAATTTATTAACATAAAAATATATGTACATTTGCCTGCAGCATGCTGTCAAAATTAACTTCTTCAGTCTCTAGTAAGAAGTCGCTAGGGATTGGTCTTGCTACTATGGCTTAGGTCTTAAGGGATGCTTGAGCATACTGAGGGATGTTTAAGAATTTAAAATGGTAGAAATAGAAGAATTGAGGTTTTTAGAATATGTCAGAATAAGAATGAGAAACATTGTTTAATAGTGTGAAGTGGGAAAGATAATGGAGAGTAGAATTTGAGGCATTTTATAGAAAAAAGAATTTCCATGTTTCTCTTGTTAGTGGTACAAATTACAGAAGAGAACAGAATCTTGCTGTTTCTTCAGGATGGGGACTGGGGCAAATACAAAGGGATCCTCAGTTTTCTTGGGGGCGTTCCTAGGCTGTTTTCCTGCTGTAATACTAACTTTGGTCTTTTAGATTCATGAATCTGCTCTACGAGCAAAGAACAGGAGACAAGTGGAGAAAAGGAAGCTTTCTCAGAGACGAGTGCGATCAGCAGAAGTGGAGAAAGCCTGGCGAATAAAGCCCTCCCCACCAGATAACCCTTGGATGACAGAGTATATGAGATGCTACTCAGCGAGAGCTCGGTGAATTTGGATTCCCTTAGGCATCTTCAAAAGAAGTTACGCATATCAGGACACTGGTGCAAGGAACCAAACTACTTATGCAAGGTTTTTATAGGGAGTTTCCAGCTGTTAAAATATTTGTTACAATATTTTTATCTTGGCTACCTACCTCACAGTGGGGTGTATTGTTGGAGCCATAACATTTAAAGAGGCTTTTAGATATAGCTACCCAAACTTTTAAACAATTCCTCTTTTGGGAATCTTTCTAATGCTTCGGTTGACTTATTTTGGGGTGGGAGGGGGGAACCTTAGCATACAGGGAATCAAACACTTTTTTGTTCTTGGTTACAGATAATATCTGTTGTCCCTTATTTTAAAAGTCCAAGTCATGGGGAGGTGGTGTTGGGGAAAGACTTGAAAGGTGTGATGGAGGTGCCTTTGCATTTATATTACTAATTGATTTAATACTTCTACCAAAATAAGTATATTAAGACAGGCAACAGGAAAGCCAGTGGGTCTGGTAAACAGCACTAATAAATGTAGATGCTTTAGGCAGACAAATACCAAGCATTGTTTGTATATAGAAACTTTCAAAAAACCTTGTTTGATTAGTGAATCTGCTGATACTAACTTTTATTGCTGTTTCTAAGGTCATTAGAATAAACTACAAATTTTCAGGGCAAGAAACAGCTACAGGATTGTTTTGCTGTTGCTGTGCCTGTTGTACCAAATAACTGATGTAGACAATCATCTGATAGCTGCTGCTCAATAAGCAGTTGCTTGTTCTACCGGTATCAAGTTGTACCACTGTATTAAGCTTGTGGTCACACTTACTCTATGCTTAATCGTGTAAATGCCAGTTTATTGAAGGAGAGGGCTGGCTCCTGTCTAGTGAAGTCTATTTTTAACACTTAAGAATATCTATTACACTCAGTGGGGGTCAGAGTGCAATATGCATTCCATTTAGTGGTATCGTACAAGTATACTGTTAAAGTTTTTAAACTTGAAAATCATGTTGATACAACTTGTAGATGAAGTCCCGAGAAGCTTTCTGCCTCTCGAAATTGGTGCAGGACCCCTCACTATAGTGGGGTGAGGGCTAGGGAAGGAAGGAGAGGTCTGTGTGATCTTTAGTAAACAAGAATATATAATGGAGTTTGAACACTCTCACTTTGTAGGTTCTACTTCTACATAGTAAGACAGTCATTGTTTGTGAGATCCTCAGTGATGTTGTTTTTTTTTCCCCCCCTCAAACTGCTGTAAATTATTTTTTTTCAGTTTGATAACTAAGCTTTAGACAGATTATTGCTGTAGTTGTGAGCTTCAAAGTTTTGTTCAGATGCGTTCTGTGTTAGTTACATATCTTGGTTATCTCAATTTAATTGTTTTGAAGCTTGTGTTTTACAGACTGGACACCTTCTCACAGGAAGCACACTTGCACTTCTGCAGCAGAAACCTGCACTAGCTTTAGCTTCATTCCACAATCTCAGTGAGTAAGCAGGACTCAAGAATTACTACTGCAATGGAGTTATGTGCTTAGTAAAAAGTTTGATTGTGTTACTGAAAGTAATCATGTGAAGGGACCAAGCACTGCTGCCTCCTAGTGTTAATTACATTGCATCAGTAAAGGTTTCATTAATCTCAGTTTTAATCTTGCTAAAATGTCCTAGAATCCATGAAATTATAATCTGTTTTTTACCTGCCTTTTAAGTAAAAGCTATAAAAATACAGACAACTCTCGTTCAGGCTACCTACTAGAGTTATTACAGCTTTTAAGAATGGGAATGTATGTAAAGTATGATTAAGTATGTTTTACACAAAGCAAAATTATTGCATTCCAATTTTTAAGTGAACCCAGGTTAGAACTTCTATTTAAAACTTTAGAACAGTGCCCAAAACTGAGTCAAACTATTCCAGAGGATGCCTTTATTCTATATGAGATTCCTTCAATTTCCTTTATTCTATGTTTTCCTCTTTAAATAGCTGCTGTAAATGTGCTTAAGTTGCTTTTGCTACTGTTTCAATTCAGAAATCTGCTCTAGCTTTGAACAGTATGAAAGCACTAACTCAGTGTTTAACAGCCTTACTCAATAAAAACTCTGCCTGTTCCTGTTGCCCGGAATACCATATACACCTCTGCCTTTGCAGGCATCGTGTAACTGCACCAGACTATGCCCTCGGTGCATTTTGTCACATTAAACAGCTTCCTTGATTGTATAGGGCAGGACTCATCTTGCCAAGCTTTCAAAGACAGCTTCTATGGTTCTCTCCCCACTGAATGGAGGAGCCAAGATGATTATGTGCCTGCCTTAAGTACCCATTTTGGGTAAGATGAATCTCCCACTAGATGATGGTGTTTCTAATAACTATAGAAGGCTTAAATGTCTTCTGTCTTGGATACCAGGGACTGAACTTAAAACATCTCAAACAGGCTTGTTCAGGTGTTCTACAGAGCATGAGAATCTTCAACAGCATCAAGGCTGCTGTGTACTGAGGAAATGATCTAGTTCTTATCCTTGTCTGGTAAAAAGCTGTTCCCCACCAAAACAATTTGGTAGAAGACAGTAGTGATACTAATCAGGTTATGTCATGCTTTTTCAAATGGTCTGTAGCTAAAAATAATCCTGGGTGCTATGTTGGTACTATCTTGGTCTAAGTATGCCTGAAACGAGGGGTAAATTATTCTGCAAATCAGGTAGCCTTCATGAATTTGGGCATGATTTGACTAAAAAAAGGCTAGCAGGTTTGCTTAGACTATGTGAAACAGTATAGTTCTTATAAGTGCAAGTTGTATGTGCAAAATATTTGGCATGTGTCAGGCTGAAGTCTGGAAAACCGCTGTTTTAGTGTGTTGATGTTAACAAATGAAAAGCCAATTGACTTGGAAGGCAGAACTTTTCAAGTGTAAAAGCTTTAACTATATCCCATAGATTCTTACAGGAGGTGGCTGTTTTGCATCAAATTGGACTCACTAAAAATGGAAAACCTAGTGAATGTTACCCTATGAATTAAGGAAGTTCGGAACTTTGGCTTGCATGGACTCTTGAATTGGCCAAATGATGAACACTTCTCACTCCTGTTTTAGAAGTAAAACTTTGTAAGAACACAGTAAATACTCAGTTGTCCAAAGTCTTCATTAAAGTAACTGTTTATTCCTTTTTGTTTCTGAAAGTACTTAGCTAAGTGAAACAAGACTTTTACAATGTGTAATGCTGCAATTTAACTATAGTGTTGTGAAGACTAGTGTTTACAATGTAAAATGTTACAATGAAAACTGCATAAGAATGTCCCTGTAAAATACAGTAGCATGCCTGTTCAGTCACTGCTCTCACATCTTTGCAACTATGAATTACACTTTTTCACTGGAAGCTGAGATAGTCAAGGTGGTATCTAAACTTACAGCCAAACCTAACAAAACCGAGGGACAGACTTGAAATTTGGGGATTAATTTTATCCAGGTAGAAAATACACATTTTAATAAAACTTTTAACATGTAGGGAAGTGTATCTGTTCTTTTTTTTTTTTTTCTTTAATGGTATAATGCAGTGCCACTGAACTATAAAGGCCTTGCTGACTTTTTTTTTTTTTTTTACTGTGATAGGGACCAAAAGCTAGCAATCTGAGGGCCTTATGTGTGGTAACCTGGATGTTCCAGTTTATTTTCCAGCTCAGTTAGTGCACTCAACAGCAAAGCCATATATGGAGCCTGATTCAACACCTTGACAGTAGGCCCTATAAAATTAGGGGTACAAGTGAATGGAAAGCTGCCTCAGCTATTGTTAGCACTGAATTCACTTTAAAAACTATAGGGAAGTACCATCTAAGCTTGAAGCAATATGTGTTTTTTAAAGTTTATAAACAGTATTTGTTTTTAATGCTTCTGTATTGTCTATATTTAATAGTATAGTGTCACCTTGTATATGTGAATAAAATGAATGACACAAGGTACCTTGACTGCTTGTATTGTGGCTTTGGGGGGTCTCAGGTTTTTCATTATAGGGGGCTTTAGTCTCTGCATGCAGACTGTGGCTTCTGCCTGTCCTGTATACTCTCTCCTGAAAAGTAAGTGATGGGCTTCTGTAATGACTGGTGTTGGGTAAAGGGTTGGGGTAGGTTACAATTACAAGTTCAGCTAAAAGCTCAGCTTGTCTCTTGTGTTCCTCCTGTAATTCTCCCCCAGATTCTTAATATCCTTTCCCAGTCTGACTGGCTTTTTCTAAAACTAACAAGACAAAAATACAGCCTAAAATATAATAGCTCTCTGAAGTGCTATGCATGCTGAAGCCTTTGGAAATCTTAATTTAGAACTTTGGAAAAAGAGGGTAGCATGGGAAAAAAACAGGAAGCTCTATGACTAAGAACAAGTATAATCTTGCAAATAGGAAAACTTCAGCGTAGCCATCCTTTAATAGCTTAAGTTCTGGATGCTGCTGCAAATGCTACAGTAAATGAAGGAAACAAAGCTACCTCGTATTTGTACTCTCTGTGGGTTTACAGTGTATTTCTTGAGTTTTTTTATAGTGTTTAGTTCTTTCAGTTTATAGAATATAATGCAAATGCAGAGTAATCAGGCTGTTTTTACAGCTCTAATTTTTTTAAGGACTGACTTACTTATGGGAGCAATGTACTTTTGAGGCACAGGATAGCTATGAATGGACTGTGAATTGCCTAATAGCCTAGAGAAGTTATAAGTGCAAATACATTCTGTATTTTCCCCTTATTTAATGCTTTAAAAAAGTTAAACTTCTGAAGCCACATTCTCCAAGACATCTAGATTGATCCACCTCAGACACAAGGAAAGTGCACCTTTGCAGCCATAACCTCTCAAGGACGCACAGAAGGGAAGTGATGCATTATTCCTCTCTAACAGGGGGTGGCAGCAGCAGTGCTGCGGGGTTGGGGCCCTCCCATGCCAAGGGCAAAGCTGCTACCGGAGTGCAATGTGGGCCCTGCTCCTGGGACATACACTGAAGCACTCCAGCTCCTTTAGCAGCAGTTGCTGCTGCCTTCCTAGCCCCATAATGACTATGCAATGAATTTATAGAAGTGTTTTTTCATGACCATCTAACACTTATCATGTTACACACTTCACTTAGCTGGCAAGACTTCTAAAAGTAAATAGAATTTGCTGCAAGACACCTAGAAAATCAAGAGAGGTTCTTTATTTGGTGCTAGGATACAAGCATTAAATGAAATAGTGTAGACCCTCAGACTGATTAAAAGGCAAGACATAGGCTTTAATAAGACATTTAAATCTTTTAACGGTCTGAACAACTAAAGCTCCACATCCAATAAATTCTAGGATGCAGGTACCCAGTATTCATGTAAAACTCCAAGCCATCTTGCTTTGGTAAAGTAAGAATTTTACACTAAAACGTACATAATTTAACCTATTTATCACTTTCTGTTTAGGTGAACTAGGTTTGGTTTGCTGTGTGAAGTATAATGCTAAAGCTTAAAAGCTATTCTAGGGCTGTTACTGGAATGATGTTTATTTTTAGAAATAAAAACCCCTCAGAGGAGAAATAGTAAACAATATAGCTTGCACTAGTGAGAGCTATTGCTTCTGACAGTATTTCCCTCAGGAGTTGCCATTTTAGAAAGTTTCTTTTTAAAATGTTAGTGAGATATGCAGCATAAAAGGTTGCAATACTACAAAACATGCACATTAACTTAGTTAATGTGTATACAGTAAGAGTATACATTAAAAAATGGTAAAAACATGTCAAAACTCATTATAATGACACTACTCGCTCCTTCCAGGTAGAAAGGGGACAGCTTAAGACAGTTGGTTACAGACAGAATAAAACTGTGCTCACTGCTTCTTAACCACAGACACTTGACCAAAATGATCATAAGAACCAAGTATACAAAAGGGGCCAGTCTTGTATGTAAAGGGAAAAGGACAGGAAGAATATACAAAAATCCCTGCCAAAGCCCTAAAATGTTTATTTAAAAGCAATGGAATCAAGTGACAGTCCCCTGCTCCTTTCAGCTGCTACTGTAATAATAGAAGTTTTGATCAACAGCCACCACCACTTCAACCATTGTAACAGTGACAAGAAGAGAGACCTTTAGCTTTACTTGTGCTATGTCCCAGCTGATAAATAAGTGCTCAGCTTTCACTTTTGTGAGTGTACCAAGAAACCTGATTAGATTGCAGTAAGGGGGAGAACAGAGTTCTGAAAATCTCATCTTTTCCCAGTGTTCCAGAATTGGTTTGGGGTTTTGCAACCAACACTCTCCCTTCCCTCCCCTCCCCCTCTCTGGCAGAAACACAACATAGCTCAGTTAATAAAACACCATTTGGTCTGGTGGAAGAGACAATTACATCCAACATCTACTTCCCAGGACTTGTTCTGGTAATTACTTCCAGTCCTGAGTAGTGGAAGCCAAAATAAGTTGAGTGAGGATTAAGACAGGTAAGTTTCTTTAGAGTGCTTTGACGTTCTTGTAAATGCACAGTTAAGCTGCTTCAAAAATACTTTACACACTTACCAGGAAGAGAATACTCCCTGGGAATAATTATTATCAGTTACATAACAAATCCCAAAACATAACAAGATACATAGGAGAGAGCTATAACATCAAAGTCTTTGGAACCAACAGTTTTTTTAAAACTAAACGTAGGCTTTTTAAGTACAAAGCAAACTTAAATTCTTTTATTTCAGAGATCAGCTAAGGTGTGATTATATTTTCAGATAAGCATCCATTTGAACCAAAAATGTCAGGATAAAGGGAATAGCTTTAAACACAATTCTAATTCCATGAAAGATGGTACATCTGTGTAGCATCCTTGCTTTGCTCTTGTGCTTTAACTGCCCTCTGAATTACAGCATCAGTTCAGTTTTCTGGTTTAGTTTTTAAACATGCATTTGACAAGTGACCCTCAAATACAAAAGATTCATGTATATAAAATAATAAAGCATATTTGACCTTGGAATTTCAACACTAGGTTCTGATCAAATTAATTATTTTCTGTGAATTTGCACTTCCAAGGAGACATCCCATTTCTGGTTATACAAGTAACTAAGTAAAAAGTCACTAGTGTAAGTGAAATTGCCCCTCCTTAATTGGTTGAATTAGGTCACCTGCAGAAACATGAGCTTAATTCTGCAGCTCCTTATCTGGCAAAACAGAAGCCACAGGTCTCTTACCTGAGGAATTGTCAGGGCACTGTAAAAATGATATGCAATACTCCCTCTTGGAGTACTCCCTCTTGGACCCTCTGCAAGTTTCTTCCTCTTCTGTCTCCAGTTGAGGAATGAGGACAGGATTCCTAATCTCTTGCCCCATGCCTCTTCCCCACAATAAAAAGAGGGCAGGAAAGAAAGTCTGAATTGTGTGTTTTAACACACAGAAGAAAAAAAAATCAATACCAAGG
Organism: Charadrius vociferus; assembly: GCF_000708025.1. NCBI lineage: Eukaryota > Metazoa > Chordata > Aves > Charadriiformes > Charadriidae > Charadrius > Charadrius vociferus. The sequence goes on from NW_009649927.1 coordinate 740,187, forward strand.
CTGAAATTCCCCTTGATGAGTTTCACAGGAAGGAAGAACTACTTAAGTACTTTACTTCTTTTTTTCCTTCTAACACTCGAGTCTGCTGGGGGCAATGTGGACAGCATGTACAGTCCACTCACATGAAGTTCAAAGGTAGAGCTCCAGCAAGGCAGACTGTAAGCTCCAAATTTTAAAGTCTAATTTGAAAAATCACGTTCTTAATTGTAATTTATGAATGTTTAAGAAAAAGAAATTAGTATTTTAAATTTCATACATTCAGGATACTTTAGAAGAACCCATTTGGGTTCAGTCTGTACCTCACCAAGTATGCTTCAACAGAAAGCGTATTGCCACAGCTGACTGCTCTGGTGTGATATGAGGTTAGAAGAACTACTGCGATAGTTCTCCATAAACCCATGCCCCGCCTTAAAATGACAACACATAGAAGATGCACCTTCTGTTCACATACACATCCACCTTCAGGATGCCAGTGCCATACAAAACATCAGGACCAAGAAAACAGAAAATTCCAAAATCGAAGTCAGTCGACAGCCATTTGAGAGACTTAGAAGTATTTTTTCTAAACTTCTGAAATTTGCTAAAAGAGCTTCAGGAGTTATTTAAGAACTATCATAAAATAGGATAGGTGAACATCAATAAAAATTACTTTTCGAACTTGACATATTAGTAAATGTAAGTATGGATCCTAATCTTATGTTGAGAATCAGTCATGTCAACAGCTTGTTAGAATGTGGCAAACAAAGTAGGAAAAAATAAAACAACCCCTCACTGACAGTGCCAGTGGTTTTATAATTCAGATCATAAATATAAACTATTGTGCAACAAACAAACATGACAAAGCCTACCTCAGTTAAATCTGTTTATATGATATAAAAATAAAATATTAAACTGCTCGTAGTGCAACATTCTATCAGCATACATAAGTATACCATGCTTTGTAAATTTACTGTTACATTATTTACAGTATATAGCAATGCTTTAAACCAAAGGTGAAAGAACAAAAATAGGTAATGGAAAATGTTTACATACAGCTATGAGTCTTAATATTGTCCACCAAATTATCAAGTTCGCTTTGCAGACTTTTGTGTCATGTGAACATTCCTGCCCCACACCACAGGGTACTCCTTTCTGTCAGCAGTCATCTGCTGTTTGTAGATAGTGGAAAGATGCTTGTAAAAACTGCATAGCCTTCAAGCCTTGTTTGTTTCTTCAAACACCATTTGCAAGGACAGCTGTAAAATACGTAAGAAGTCCATCAATTATCTACATCTGATCAATCTGAAAACTCAACTCCTGAAGTAAGATCAATAAATATTCACTCCTGTAGAGTCATACCAAAGCTGGACTAAATTAATGCCCCTTTCCATCAGTCTCTTAGTTGAAGGATTATATTTGATAGGAGGAAAATAAGGGAGGAAAGCAGTTCAATGATTCCTATCTATTATTCAAAATTCTGAGCTTTAACTGGGAGCTAAGCTCCCAGAATACAGAACAAAATATGAGAACACAGAATTGTATGCTGCTTTATTTAACGTTCTGTAACGCTTCTGCTGGTGTGCATGGCTCAAACTCATGAAAAAATAAATACAGTAAAAACGATGCAGTAACTATGCCTGCTGTACTTGTTTAATTTGATATCCCTGTCTTAGTATTAGAGAAATAAGGATTAATTACATCGGAATAATTAACTACACAGCAAATCCTTAATTACCCTCATTGAGGTGAGGGAGAAAGGATTGTCCAAACAGCCACTTACATACTGCAAGAAGTCAAGTAAAATCTATGAATAGAGAGAGGTGTCTTAACTGTTTATAAGAAAGACTAACCACCAAGCTGTTCTTGGGAGTAGGTTACATGACTTTTATGTCTCTTCCCCTGCCACTGCTAAAGGGAAAAATCTGTTCCTCACTTCCTTTGAAGAATGTCTTTGGAAGACTTTTAGAAGACCACACACCCGTTCCATAGGCCATGACAGCCCTAGAAGAGCTACGTCAGATGACAACACTGCTTAAGCAGCAAATACTACTATTCTCTTGTTAACATTTCTGCTCATAGCAGACAGGAATCAGAAACGCTTCGGGCTGGTTTTAGGTAGAAAAAAAGAAGTCAGTGGAAGTTTGAGATCCAGTATTATCTTTAATTTTCAAGCCTCAATCTTTAAACTTTGTATTTTCAGAAAAGACTATATAACAGCTTTGGACAAGATACTGCATCATACGTTCTGTGAATTCTCATTTCTAGTGTTGTGCCCATGACACAATAGAAATTATTCATCTACTCCACAGTGCATTAGGTAACTATTAGGGCTATAATGCATTTCAGGAACACAGAATTTTAAAATGTTTTCCACAGCATTACTCAGAGTAAGCAAGTATCTATAAATACTTCAATAAGAGCACTAGTCTTGCTTTAGTGGGCAGATGGTAGAATTAAAAAATCACACTATCAAAAACCCGATCCATTCTACTGTCCATTATTTCACTATATTCTATGTTACTTTACAGGCTAACAGTGAAAAAGCCAAGCACTCAATACTGCACATTTATGAAATATGGTAATGTACCCAACATCCTGAGATTTTTGTAACCTTACCTTCTGTATCTAAAGTAAGTATTTGGGAATTTGTGTTTTGTTTCTTTAACACCCACATTCTTGAGCACTTTGTGCTTGTGCTCTACGTGGTGATCTCAGCTGTCTCAAGGCAGCATCTCCATACTGAATACCTGAGCCCATTCTTTCTGGATCCAGTTCTCCTGATGAGAAACAAAACGGTGACAAGAAGATGGATCACTTGCAAATAATACATTCCAATTTAACTGACAACACTAAATAAAAAAATGCATAATGATGTTCTACGGTAGTTATGGAGAGATCTATTGCAATTCTGTTTACTTTTAGACAATTCCAAACCTTTATAATTTTCTCCTGTAATTTCAACCGTGTCCCCTTAATCATAGTGACAAAGCAGTTTGTTAGGCTGCAACAAGAAATATCTTTGCACTAACTACTTCTAACAAAGGAAACATCCAAAACGTTTTCTGCAAGCACTTAAAAAACACCTCCTTTCAGAGACTAATACGCAAAGAAAGTAGTACTGTAGATACCAAGCCAAACAAAAATTGATCAATCTGACAGTACGATTCCATAGAGCACTGCCCCCAGAGGAAATTATCTCAACCTTCCCTACTTCTGGTATCCATTTCTGTCTACTCCATACCCTGTGCCTTCAGAAACGTTCTTAAGGCTGTATGGTGGACTGGCCAAGATAAGAAGCATTTAGACTAAAAAAAACCCCAACCCCCAAACCAAAACAAAGATCCCTCTGAATAATTCATATCACTTATTCAGGTTCATTGCACACATGTGAGCTCTTTGTACGTTAGCAGATGACACTACATTGAGGGGACCAGTTGACAGCTCGAGGGTAGAGCTGTCATTCAGAAGAGACCTTGGCTGAACTAAAGGAACAGGCCAACAGGAACCTCCTGAAATTGAGCAACTACGCATGCAGAGCTCTGTACTTGTGATGCAACAGCCCCAAGTACCGGTACAGGCTGAGGACTGACTAGGTAAATAGCAGCAATTGGTCAGCACTGGGACACACTGCCCAGAGAGGTTGTGGAATCTCAGTTGCTGGAGCATCTCAAAATGTGACAAGACCGGGGCAACTTGCTCTCACTTTGAACCTGAATATGCTTTAAACAGGAGGCTGGGCTACAGACTTCCACAGGTTCTTTCCAGTCTTAATTTTTCCACGATTCAATGCATGTGTGCTGGCACAAAGAAAACAGTGGCAGCTCACAGAAAACAGGACATACTTCTGCTGTGGTAATACCTCTTTAAATCAGTCACGGAACTACGGTATCATGAGAAACTAACTATACCTTGCTTTTTGGTTTATTTTTCTTTGTTTGTTTAAAATGAAAGCTGCTGTTTGGCATTGAATTGATGCAGTAATCAGGAAATTTCTATGGTAAGAATACCATATTCTTTTCATCTAAAAATTTGTGTTTGGCATTCAAAATGTGTCATTAGTCTGAGACAGACTTTTCAATATGGCCAATACTTAAAACTGTGAAAATATCAAGGAACTAGAAGATAAAAGAGGAAAACTGGAATGCAAATTAGCTGTAATGACACCTAACACTTAGGAGCCTGTCTCCAATAGAAACCTGCCCACTTGCACTGAGGAGCTTCTGGTATATTTCTAGATCTGCAAAAGTAAAAATAGTTTCAACCAAGAGGCAGGAAGGTCGATTCAGAGAAACACAGTTGCTAGGAAACACCCCTGAAATTTGCTGTATTATTGTTTAAATTCTCTTGACTGTACTTCCTGCTACATATGAGAAGCAGTATTAAAAGTTATGTCTTCACTGATACCAGGTTTTTACTCTGCATTGCTAGAACTGTCTAATGTCAAGCTTGATGTTTGTAGGGGCATAGCAACCCACAGAATGCACAGCCTATGCTTGGAGCTAACTGTTGAGGTAAACACTTTGTAAAAACATCCATAATTCATACCACATATACAGATCTGACTTAGATGTCCATTCCTATTAAAACATATGGGAAGTAGCTATAAACCAAATGGGTTATTTTACCACAACGAAATTTTGGTTCTTTGGGTTAATTCTATTAGAGAACTTTGAATGAGGGTATTTCCACGTGTACTTTGAGTTTTCAGGAAAAAAAACCCAACACATTAAAAGAACATAAATCTCCATTTACCTGATTCAATTTTATTGAGTATTTTCCTTGCACACTGTACAAAGGCCTCTTCAACATTTTCCCCTGTTAGTGCACTTGTTTCCAAGAACATCAGCTCTGCATTTGACACCAGAAAAATAATCTCAAAACAAGTCTGGAATATCTGATACAGTAATTCAAAGCAGGAAAGCTAGGAACAATAACAATTTTTTTTAAGGAGAACTATTGTCAAATAATATGGTCTGGAAAAATTAGCTTTTGATTGGAAAACCACAAAAAGTTTCCTCTGAAATTTACACATCAACCCTAGAAAGTTGGAATCCAAAGATAATAACCTGGGCTGTGCATGCAAAATAGCACATGAAACCAAAGAACTTCATATAGTTTCCCATTAACAGAAAGTTACATGCGAAAGGACAGCCAGCAGCCACAGTTGGTAAAAAAAAAATAATAAAATATTTGTAATTGATTTATAAAAGCAAACCCAGTTTTTACTGATGGCAGGACTGCAGCACAGAAGCTGAGACTGTAACTGGCTTTAGCTGCCGCAGAAATGTGTCCTCAGGCTGGAAAGTCTGAATAATACAGACCAGGTAATAGTCCTCTGGATCCACACCATGCCCTGAACTCAGTTTCCCGTGAGCAAAACTCATGGCTATCAAGTGCAGCACACCCCCTCCAACCTTGTCTATGATTATAGAATCTATAAGATGCTGAAAACTAGGAAATCACACTCTTCGTTATTTCCACAGCCCTTTGGAGGCAAGGCAATACCTGAAGTTGTACTACATTCCCTAGGGACTATATCTCTACACAGAAGGTATTCTTTAAGTAGCAGTTGTGACTGGAAGAATTGCTGATAATGAGACTTAAATAGTACATGTAGTTCTTGCTGCAGGCACTGTACTCTCTCTATGCCTCATGTATTGACAGAATTCTCTTTTCTGTAGATATTTGACAAGGTACAGTGGTCAAAGGACTCCCTAACTGCACAAGAAAGAAATTATTTTAAGTATTAAGCATCTTTGAATGCTACATGAGGATTTTCTACTACTTACCATTTTCTTGTGCAAACCGGGATGCTTCTAAAAAAGTAACTTCACGATCTGCATCAAGATCCTTTTTGTTTCCACACAGTATTATCACAATATTTTGACTTGCTAACATTCTTGCATCCGTCAACCAATTAGTAAGTGCATTGTAGGTTTCCCGGCTATGTAGAAAATGACATCCTTTAGTAGAACACACTCATTTCTCCTGAACAGATCACTGAAGTAAAACTCAGAAGGAAAATCTGTATGTCTGGCAAACAACAAACTGCTGCTAGTCAGGGAAGTCACCTACACATCTCAATATGCCAGCTATGAACTGGGAAAAAACGTGGAAATGTGAAACACTAAGGTATTCTACTGGCTGCCTATAATACTAAAATACTGAAAGATGCAGAGATGAACAGAATTTTTGGGCTACAGTTAAGGAATGTCTAGGTACAGGTAGCTTCTTCAGAGGATCACCTGTTATACTAGCATACTAATAAGCAGTTTCCACCAATAGGGGTCTACCACCTCGGTTAAAAGTGGCTAACTAAAGTACTATTAGTTTCTATTGCAAGGCTTCCGAAGCCAGTGGTTGCATATAGTCCGCCATGATTAGAACAGCTACTGGTGGGCCAATTCCCATGCATTTTCTAACACTTTGAGGCTGTTTACATTTGCCATTCACAATATCTCATGTAAGCAAGTTCCAAAACATAAATACGCACTAGAATAGAAGTACCTTTTATACTCTTTTTCTTTTCTTCCTACCCATTCTCTGTTAGAGGACTAGGTACTCGGGGAGGAAACATTATGCATTAATTCTATCTGGCAGTCTATATGCAAAAGAGTTGCTAGCTTTCTTACCTGGTTATATCATAGACAAGCAAAGCACCTGCAGCTCCTCTATAGTAACTCCTTGTTACAGACCTGAAATAGAATCACAGAGGCACATTACTGTAATATCTTCATTGTTTTAAATCTGGGTTAATATAATGCAGTCTATATTATGAAACAATTGTCATTTACATATTTAAAGTAAAATGGGGGGTTTAGACAACATTATCAGCTGTGCAGCAGCAGACTATTTACAACTATATTTTTGACAAAGCACTTTCACTAAATACAGCTGTAAAAGCATTCTCAAAGTCCATTAAGACCTGTGTGCTGCTGAAGATATACATATCATCATACTATATGGCCTGATACAGAACTGGGAGCTGATGGTGGCATCCGTGGCTTGAAAACAGCATAATTAACCTATGTTTGAACTCGCAGCGGTGAGGAGAGAATGAGCAAAGTAGCTACAATTGAACAATTTAAGACTCCTTATTGAAGAGGAGGAGGCAAGGAAAGCAAAGTAAAGCATCCTTCAAAAGGTTGAGAAAGAAGAAAAAAAAAAAAACCAAACTGTTAAGTACACAGAGGTGTGATCAGCCTTAAAAAGAATAGATTTGGATAAATTACAAAAAGCAACAGGAAAAAAAGGACTGCTAGTCTGTGAACACTTTGAACTTGAAAGAGCAGAATTTGCACAAGCCTCTGAAAGTACAGAGCATCCAAGCTCCTCAGAATTCCAGGATATTTGGCCAACGCACTGAAGAGATCTCATTAACAGAGACTACATGGCACTGCCCAGCTTTACCTAGTCACAGATGTATCCAAAGAACTTGTCTAATAGAGGACATTTACCTGGATTGCTGCCTATCACTCAGACTTCTACCACCATACTCACCTTTGTTAACCGCTGCCCCCCCAAAGCCAAAGAAACCTCCCCTCCACCCCCCAAAATATAAAAACCTGACGTCCTATTTGATGGTGAATGTACTCAGCAACACATTAGATCTTTACTGATTTTGATCTATGCTTCAGATGCATGACACAGTGAAAATACAGCATTAAAAGTACATTTGGGGTACTAACCTGACAAATACATTACTTTTTCTTTAAGAAACTTAAGGAATCTCAGTCTTTCTAGAAGTGTATTTAGCCAAGTGACCCTGACAACTGATTTTTTTCCCTCTAATAAAATAATATTACACTATGATATTGTTCTCATGCAGATTTTGAACCGCTTACAACTTCCTGGCCTTTACTTATTCCAACCAGCAGAAGGTCTTCTAAACAGAGTTAAAGCACACGCACTTAGTTAGAAAAATATTCTGAGTTTGGCTGGCGAACAAGCTTTTAGCCACATATTCTACTCATATACCTTAACTATTACAGAAAATATCCAATGAAAGGGCAGAACCTCAGATCCTCCAAGGCAGCATTGCTTTACTGAAATCAATGGATCTATGTCTCTCTGTCCAAGTTGGAAGATCTGGCCTGGTTAATAATATGAAAGCAGACAAACAATTCCACTGACCACAAAACTATGCCTAGTCATAAGCAGGGATAAATAATACTCAAAACCCACAGCAACAACTTAATAACGAACACTTAATAAAATGATTGAAAAAGGTACCTGAACCTCTCTTGTCCTGCTGTATCCCATATCTGCAATTTTACATATTTACCACCAACATTTATGATCTTTGAACCAAATTCCACTCCTATAGTATGATTTGAGTCATCTTTGACTACAAAAAAAGAAATAAAACCAGACTTATTTGGAGAATATTTAGAGTGAATAATTAGTTTTTACATAATCCCATTTAGGTATAATCAAAAATCCTCAGTGTTCAAATTACAAACTACTTCCTGAACCACCAAATTCAGTGCTACTCATAAGCATATTGCCACCATGCAGAAATAAACACTTACAATTTTTGAACAGCTTTTTCAATTCAAAATTACTATTAGGAAGGCCTGCCTTAATCAAATCATTCCCAGTTCACATTAATAGAAGGCAAAATAACTTTTGCATACTTTTTCCAAGTGTGATTTCTAATATTTTGATGCAATTTAAAATTAAAATGCATGGAAAAGCAGAACACAAAACCACACAGTGTTACCTATGAATAAACAAGAGCTACTTCTTTAAAGCCCAAAGTTAAGATATTTGCTCTATGTACACTGTTGATATCAATGATTCTTGGCAATGTACAATTGCCCTTACTAGAAGCAAGGTCATGGTATAAGTTCAATCATAGAATCATGCCATGTTCCTTAGTGACTACCCATTATTATCCTACAGCTATTCCTCAAGAGATAAGGTGAATTACCATTCAGTTGAGAAAGATAACAGTCACCTTAGATTTACAAAGGTTTCTAAATGCACATTATTTCTGTTTAATCATAATGCTAAATGCACTACCCAACAGGAAATTTTCTTTTGTATCATGTATTCATCTCGAAATAACATTTACAATCGAGTTTCTACCAGTATTTATCATAGAACAACGTTCTTAACAAAGAACACAGAGTGTCTATTTATTTAGAAAGAGACTACAAGCTTTCTAAATCTACTCAAGCAATTCAACTTTTCTTTCATTTGTTCAGTATTTTTGCTAAAAAATCCAAGCCTCTACTATGTATCTAGGGAAGCTTATAGCTGCAAGATCTAATTCTCACAAAAAGTAAGTCTGTATTTTCAACACCATCCTGCTACATTTATTTGAGAGTAATAGAAAATACTGTTTAATATCAGGCTTTTGATTAGAAGCAAGCAACGATGAATAAAGATTTACAGCATGGTTCTGAACATACTTCTCAATCAAAATCCTCATCTATACAAATAAGAGAATTATGGGAACTTCCATACAAAGAATAGATATTCCTGTAGGCAGAGCCTTCATCTGTGGTACAAAGCAATGGAGAACTCTTACTGTGTTTACATATACTTACATTTCTTTTCAATAAATTGGTGTAGTAAACAGGACTTTCCAGTTCCAGCATTTCCTATGACCAAGAACTTAAACAGGAAATCTGAAGATTGAAAGACAAAAAAAATATTTACTAAATTTTAGTATGCAGCCACATTTTTGCCACAAGACCAAGTACACAAGCCAGCTATGCTCTAGTAGCTGTTCTTTCAAAAAGAAGGGGATAGATAACAAAATTAGGAAAATAACAACAAATCTGAAGGATAACCCAGCATATTCAATAGGGATGTTACAAAGTAAGAGCTAAGAATGCTATTTGTTTATGGAGATACAAGAATGACAAGAAGAGATGGAAATGGATGAATCTGAATTCAGTTAAAATAGGCTGAATTAGAGGTATATGGTCGGCTTGTATTCCAGCAACCTGTTTAAGGAATATGCAAGCTACTGACTAGTTAGAACAAATGCCCTATATAATGATGTCATTTCTTAAAATATATATGTTTTTGTACTTTTTAAAGATTTTTTTATTTCAGTCACATTTATTTGAACTTCTCTATATTATCTGCTTAATATTCATACTTCATTCTAATACTTGTAAAGCTGGAACAACTACAATATTTTTCTACAAAATTTACAGACAAGAAGCAGTTTTTATTCTGGGATGCCTGCTTCCACATTTCCTCCACATGGCAAATTAAGATACAGGTATTTCTGGTGCTTTCCCTGTTTATGAGCCATTTGCATCAGTGTTCATTGGTAATACATATATTCAAGATCTATGGTCCATTTGTATTGTTTTAATAGTTACATAGAATGTTTTAATACTGCCTCCCCAAATCTGCTTTCACTTTGGCTAAAAAAAGACTGAAAAAAGCTTCCTTGTCTTACCACTCTCAAACATATACACTGATAAACTGTGATTAGAAAGTTTACGATTGTTTCCCCTACTATAAAGCTATCACGGCAACCTTTACAGTCTATGCAAGATTTTTCTACCAGCAGCAGCTTTACAGTCATCTTTACAACTTTATTGCACAGTTTCTCTTATAAACAGGTCTCCAGAAGACATCAGGTAAGCATGCAATGAAAAGGATTAAGTTTGCAATACCAAAAAAACCCCCAAAAAATTAACGTTAACTTCATTAACAGTGTTCAGAGCTGTCAAATGGATTACATGCATATTAGCCCAGGGGATGGCAAAATAATAATAATTAAAAAAAAAAAAAAAAGACTATGTTAAGCAAGTCAAAACACTGATACGTTACTTTATCAAAACCTCATTTGAGTCTTTAGTTTTACAAATTTAATTTAACATGCACACAAATCTCCATGCACATTTTTGCAGGAATTGTTATTTGTCATGGTACATCATAAACATCCCCTAGCAATGGTAAAAGCAACAAGCAAGTTTCTCATATAGTAAGAAAATTCCCAGTGTTGAAGAGTCAACAGCAAAACAGAGGGCTATGAGTCCTGGGAATGCCCACCATCCTCTGCCCACCTGTCTTCCAAATTTTATTCGTATTTGAAATGAGGTAGTGTTTTACTAAGGATTTTCCCTTTTTTACATTTTACCTTTGCATGATTTTTCTCATTTTAAGTGTTGTAACAGGCTTGGTATAGATACTGTATTCTACCTTTCTCAGAAAGAGATTGCTGTTTCTCACTCACAAATATGACCATTTACACATTCAAGACATTCTGTTCCAAGCTTCTCTCATTCTTCACGCCCCCACCCAGCTGCTCAGGCTTTCTGGATGAAAAACATAGTTACAAAAAGGACTTTGCTTTAGGTTGTGAAAATTTTCTGTGTTAACTCCAGTAAAGAAGGGTTCTTCACGCCTGACAAATTTGGTGGCCTTCTACGAAGGGGTTACAGCAGCAGTGGACAAGGGAAGATCAATGGATGTCATCTACCTGGACTTGTGCAAAGCATTTGCCACCGTCCCACACTATATCCTGGTCTCTAAATTGAAGAGACATGGATTTGACAAATGGACACTTGGTGGATAAAGAACTGGCAGGACGGTCACACTCAAAGAGTCGCGGTCAACAGCTTGATGTCCAAGTGGAGAGCAGCGACAAGTGGCGTTCCTCAAGGGCTGGTACTGGGGCCTGTACTGTTCAACATCTTCATCAGCGACATGGACAGGGGGGTCAAGTGCACCCTCAGCAAGTTTGCTGATGACACCAAGTTGTTTGGCGAGGCAGACACACTGGAGGGGAGGGATGCCATCCAGAGGGACCTGGACAGGCTGGAGAGGTGGGCCCAAGCCAACCTCATTAAGTTCAGCAAGGCAAAGTGCAGAGTCCTACATCTGGGTTGGGGCAATCCCAAGCACAAATACAGGCTCAGCAGGGAATGGATGGAGAGCAGCCCTGAGGAGAAGGACCTGGGTGTGCCGATTGATGAGAAGCTCCGCATGAGCCAGCAATGTGCAATAGCAGCCCAGAAGGCCAACCATACCCTGGGCTGCATCTGAAGTGTGGCCAGCAGGACAAGGGAGGTGATTCTGCCCCTCTACTCCACTCTCATGAGACCCCACCTGGAGTACTGCATCCTGCTCTGGAGTCCCCAACATAAGAAGGACATGGATCTGCTGGAGTGTGTCCAGAGGAGAGCCATGAGGATGATCCGAGGGCTGGAGCACCTCTCCTATGAGGAGAGGCTGAGAGAGTTGGGGCTGTTCAGCCTGGAGAAGAGAAGGCTCCAGGGAGATCTTATTGTGGCCTTCCAGTACCTAAAAGGGGGCCTACAGGAGAGCTGGGGAAGGACTTTTTACTAGGGCATGTAGCGATAGGATATGGGGGGGAATGGCTTTAAACTGGAAGAGGGCAGGTTTAGATTAAACATTAGGAAGAAATTTTTCACTTTGAGGGTTGTAAGGCACTGGAACAGGCAGGGGGGTTGAAACTCGACCTTCAAGGTCCTTTCCAACCTAAACCATTCTATGATTCATGTCATCTCAACTGCAAAACATGCTTGAGCTGAGAATGCTTCATTCTATCAAATCTTCACTGTTAGTATGAAATGTAGATACCATAAATAGCCCAAGTGTTAGGTTAAGAAAAAAATTCACCTCTGAAAGAAAGCCAAGTTTCTCTTTTTATGGACCAAATATCACTAGTTAGCTGCCTTGTGTACCTTATCGTATATTTAAACTACTGTGGGTGTATGTAATCTCACTGGTTTTACCACTTTCAGAGAGTTCCTCAAAATGTGAGATGTTCTGAGACATAGTCACAATTAAAATAATCTGTTTCTGCTCTCTGCAGTTTTTCCCCCAAAGAAATCTGAAATCCAGTTAAAACTGGTTCTCCTATGTATATGGTTTGACAGATGTTCTTAAAAACAACTACAAAATTCAAGTCTACCCTCCTTTCTTTCCCATGGAATACTGGTATTATTGACAGTAGCATAACAGCTACTGTCAAACTAAACCAGGAAAAGAATAAAACCAAATCTCTATTCCTACACTAATTTGCTCTGTGATTGTAAGCACTGGTTGTTAAGTGTGTCTCACGAAGCAATACTCGTCCAACCCACAAAGCCACGCCGAACAGCAAATTTAACATGCTGCTCCGTTCTGGGCAGACAGGCTGTAGGCCAGTGAGAAACTGAGACAACAGTGTCACTGTCAGGGACTGATCTGGAATAGCTTCAAAACAGCAGTGTATTTTTCCCTGGGGTGTTTTAAGTTGAGGTGCTTTATATTTTGCTCTGAAAGCAAGTGGGATATTTGGGGATTTTATATTCATGTCTAGCAACACTTTGTAATAGTCAAGATTTTATGGTGCCAGAGAACTTTAAAAGGAAATCTTTCCTGCAAATAAATCACTTAGATGCCCATTCAATACCTGCTTAATTAGTAGACAAAAAAAATATATTTCCCTCTAGCAAAAGAGCAAACCTTTCTAAGGTTAAACTTGAAACAGCAGTTACAATTCACTTGTTTACAGTATGAAAGTAAGAGAAATGTGGTTTATTCTACAATCGAATGGTAATATCAAAATCTTACAATAAAAAAAAAAATCAAAACCTTTCTGCACCAAAGAAGACAACAATGTTTTCAAACACATGTAAATTCAGAGTAAATGACACTTTGAAGTTACATTCACAAATGTAACTGTACTTCTATCAGTTTAAACTCCAATTTTATGTAAATTGTTCAAAATAGCAAAAGACTTATCCACAGTTTATCCACAAACACTGGATAACATGTTTCAGGAAATATAGAATACTTTGCACATTTAATCAACTGCAAGGAAGGACAAGAAAAGGGATTTGCCAATACGAAAAGTCACAAATATCCACCTTTAACAAGTTTTTAAGTTCACAGCCTACCACATTAATGAGTGAAGTAATACCAGGTATGAATAGGGAGAACATTTTTCATTTTGTTATTCAAAACTTCTCTCTTATAATCTTATTCTGTACAATAAAAGGAACCACATAAATTACATTTTTACAACTTTTTTATTGCTTGATTTAGGACATGAAATATCTTCTCTTTGAACTGTACAGATGTATCTAAAAATTAACATAGTTCAGAAACACAGAAACTGAATGAGATTGGACAGACAACTTCTTTTGGCCCAACTGTAACATCACTGTGTACCCACACTTGGGAAAAACTCATTCTTTGCAGTTTTTGCACCAAATGCAACTCATTCTAGTGTTTCCAGTACTGCTTAATTGCTCTATTTTTTCTTATTGGTGTCCTCTTCCCAGAGGAGTTAAGTCAGTTTGTTTCACAGCTTCCCCCCCCCCATCAATTGACAAAGCAGCTCTGAGCTCCAACATTCCAGTTAGCTGCCAAGGCTGTCACCCTAGAGAAGTTTTTCTTCTGAATTCTGTTGTTCCTTGCTCGTGGAAAAGCAACATCATTCAGATGTTACAAATGCTTGCTACCACGCTGGCTACTGAAAAGGTCTAGAAAAGTTAAAGTACTTTGCCTGCAAATAAGATCATTATTATACAGAAAAGATTTAGGACAAAAACTGGACTCTGTGCCAAAAGGAAAAAAAGCTTACAAGACATGCACTAGAGAAAGCATAAAGAGATGAAAGATAGCATAGCACGGCTGTTAAAGGAAATAAGGTAATATAAAGAATCTACTTACTCCCCTCTGTGAGCTACATGCATCACCTGATGCCAGACTGGATAGGGGGTACAGGGAACAAAACTTATTTTCTAGCACAGATGCAAAGGAGTAAAACTGTGGCATCCAAAGATGCACTAGCATTTAAACTACATGAGAGGGGGAGGAACGAGACAATTGTGGGCTTTGACTCACGTATCAGCAAAAACAGATGGTTGATGTGGAAACCACCCCCATACATCCAACCTTGTCCTTTGACTCCAGCAGAAGGAATAATTGAACTGCTTCTAAGCTAATGCAGCTTAGTCTTTAAAATGTAATGAGAATTAAATTGTTTCTTATATGCTTGCTAACACAGAAGGGGAAAAAAAAAATAAAGACCAAATTATAGCCTCAATCTCAGTTTGATCTTCCAACTCCTTGATAAAGAGTAGAACTTAGATTCACTAATACTGACCCTTTCGCAACTCTCTCATTCATGCCATGAAAACAGAGTCTTCTAGTAGTTAGACATCATCTATTTTGCAGAAGTCTGCATAAGGAACAATGCTTTGAAGTATTCCTACTGGCATATGCTGCGTCTAAATGAGAAAGAAGAGGAGCTATTCGCCCTGATAACTTCTTTCTCTAGCAATAAGAGTTAACAAGATAAACAGGTAGAACAGATAAACCTGGCTCTATTCCAATCTGCATAATGAATGTGTGAAAGAGGGAAGATCTGCTTCCTTACAAGCAAGAAAGCTATGTCCTCAAAGCAATAAAATCAGATTTGAAATAAACTGAAAGCCAGGGTGATAAATGCAGAGACCATCAGATAAGTGGGAGGAGGTGGGATGGGGAGAAGAGGATGAATTGAATTGTCCTGACCAAAAAGGAATATTTTTAAATGGACAGAAAGACTATACATTCTCTGACAATGACAGAGATTGATAAACTTACGTGACTAGACTGGCAGTAGTAGATACTGCTGGAGAGAACACAGGGAAGAAGGGACTGAAGAGATTTGACTGGAATCTTACATATCACATTTACTGAAAGCTAGTACAACTTTTCTTCTTCTACCATTTAAAATCCAAAGGGTGCTTTGCATTTACTTATTAAGGGTAAGCTATTTTTATGTCAGCCTATATTTACTGTAACACAAAACCACATATATTTTGCACTGGGAAGCAAGAGAAAGCATGCATGTGTTGTTACATGGTAACTATCTACAGAGGGGCCACCACATCTCAGAAAACTTGAATTAAAATAATTTTCCTATGAATAAGAGATTTGTTTCCAATGTTACAAGAGACTTTTTAAAGAATGATCCTCGTCTCCCAAAAGCAGCAGTAAAATGTTCTTTCTAAACTTAATCTCAAAATTCATGGAGTCTTCTTGTATTCATGATTGGTTTGGTTTTGGTTTGGCACTTTGTAAGGGAAATAAATTGATCACATTGGAAAGGGATAAACAGGTTAGAAAGCTAAGAATAAAAGATACACAGCTTACGAAATAGATCTACAAGAGAGAAAATATGGATTGTCAACAAAGAATTTAACGTCAAGACTGTGAGAGGCTATAGACTTTGGTTTGAAAAGAGGGAAGAGACAAGAATCACACTAAGGGACAAGTAGTTGGGAAAACTGGGTGAACAAGAGAAGCTTCAAAGCAGACAGAACTTGACACAGAGAAAAGAGCTCAGGAAAGAAAAAAAAAAAACAAAAAAACAAGGAAGAGACATGTAAATTAACTGCGGTGGATAATGAAGTATAATAGGCAGAAAGGGCAGACCAGAGGAAAGGCTCTTCATTTCTCATAGGCTGATAAGAATAATGAAAGAGATACCCCTCTTTCAAAGGGAAGAGAAGTTGAAACCTTACAGCAAAATTAAAGTCATAAAAGTCAGGCAGCAAAATGTCATTTAAAAAAAGAAAACAAAACAAAAAACACAAACCACAAACCACCAACTACTTTCCTGAGCTTATCGGTATGGGATGAAAAGCTTGAGGTTACATAATTAGAATGGGTCATAATCCAGGTAGTAAGAAGAAAAATCCAATTCATGAATAAGCATCTACAAGGGCAGAAGCTACAGGGATTCCATCACTGAGGCGATACAGTGACCACCGATCTGTCACCCGGGAGAAACTGTCCTAATACTTCTATCATTGCTGATGACGACTGTAACAGCTGGTCAGAAACAAAGCACCCTTTGTTAGGACAGTGAGCACATTAAATCCCCGAGAGTTCATCAAGCACAGAAGACCCGCGATTTTATCACATCATACTGTTTGCTTTGATCTGTCAATTGGGCTGCTACATATGTGGACAGGACACTGCAAAATTAGATACTGATTACTGTTATGGTCAGAGGTGATATAGCCATTGTTAAATTTTATGTTATAACTTAGTTTTTATTCTTCTATCTACTGTAAACCTTGACATTCTCAAGTATTCTAGCTCGGAATTTTTGTAGCTTGTGTATGAATAGAACAAACATTGAAACTCAAAAGAGAAACATACCAAACAAGAACTAAATGAACAGAAGGAACAACCCACAACTGCAAACCTTCAGTTTTAAGGGCTTGTCTTCTAGGACGCCAAAACAATTAGAAAGTATCAACAGTTACAGTGAGTATCACTATTTTGCATCACTAGAACGATGCAAAAAAATGTTGAAACGTACTTGTTTAGCATACAATCATCTATTTAGCTTGCTTACTATTACAGCATCAAAAGAGGAGCACCGCTGAAATTCCGTCCATCATCTCTGGTTATCTATCAACCCATTTGCTTAGAGATCACCAATCCCACTACAAGCACAGCCAAAGTGATCCCAGTTCATCACGAGAGTTCAGAGCACAAAGAAGTAGTTCAAACTCAAGTCTCGATCTACAAAGTACACCTCTCTGGTTTCTACACATAAGTTTTAGATGCTTCAAGAAAGCATGGAAAAAAAGAAGCAGGGTCTTAATATCCTAACGTTTGCACTTCAAGGGCTGCCCCGCACTCTTGGCTCATTTTGTCCCTTAGTTTTGTGCATCTGCTGTACACCCAAGCACTGACCAGAGGGACATATTAAGCACTGATGACTAGGATATTGAAAATAAATTGACTCACATAGCAGGAAGAATCAAGTGAGTTAGCCTATAGTAAGAACTCCCGATGGCCATGCCAGATTTCGTCACAGTTATCAGAGGAGTTGTATCCAATTTTGCTTTAATTATCCAAACGATTCCTTATTTTCAAGGCTCTGCTCTAAAAGCAAGAGTATGCAAGTCCAGCTCTAAAGTCTGAACAGCTGCTGAAGATAAGATGCTGCAACAGACAAAGCTAGAAAATGACAAGTTAAAGGGCTTATCACAGTATTCAATTCTGATCTTACTCTCCAACAACCTATCACATGGACTTAGAGTATGTTTACATATACGATGGCATTTTTATACTGCAAAATATCACAGAACTGTATGTCATGGAAAAGAGAGAAAAAACAAATTGATTCAAGCAAAGTTCTAAAGAAGATAAACTAATACTATTCAGTTGCTTCCCATCTGCTCTGCCTAGCCAGCAATGCTGTCTCTGCTTACCTTTTTGACTCCTCAATTCTCTTTGATGCTTCCCTGGAAGGCACTGACACACCCGGCCAGTGCCTGCGCTCCAACTTACTCCTTCGGATGTTCTTCTACCAGTCACAGTTAGACATCCATGCCAACACAGAGACGTATGAACACACTCACTGATCTCTTCCCCTTAACTCACTCTCACAATCAGTTCTTTTTGATGCTTGCACATCTAAGACAACAAGACCGAAATCCTAACTTAACCCTCAAAAGAACACAATCTCCAATTAAAGAAACGTGCAGCTTCTCCCAGAGGACACGCACTGCAACTTTCCTTCCGAATTGGCTTAGCGGTAACAAATAGTGTCTAAGTTCCCTCGCTTAGCTGTCACTTGCGTTTCGAGTCCATACTTCCACACCACGAAGGACAATTCCGAACGCTCACTGCCATGCCAGCCCGGGCAGCAGAGGGAGGGGCAGGGCGCTGCAGCGCACGCAGCTCACAAGAACAGGCAAAAACCCACAACCGCACCACCCCACCCGGGGCACAGCCACCCGCCGGAGCCCGGAGAGCCGCCACCCCCTGCAGCTACGCTTCTCACGCCGCACCGCATCAGCCCCTGCTCCGCCGCCGGGCGGCCC
>NW_009649927.1:759627-773814 GCF_000708025.1 Charadrius vociferus
CGGCTGGTGAGCGCACGAGTAGGTTTTTTTCCCTGGTGCAGAACCTCCCGGGGACCTCCCGGGAAAACTCCATCCCACTGTCCAGCTTTAGTCACAAAATGCCTACCCCAAGTTCTCTGAAATACTCTCCGCCCCCTGTCGTGTGTGTCCCCCCCGCCCCAATGGCCAGCATTTCAGCCAAAGGCTGAGCCTTTTGCTGCCAATCTCTTTGAGGCACATGGTATATATAAACTAACAGACAGGGATTTGGGGTTTTTTTGGCAGAGCTCCTGACTTCACCATTGCTTTTCTTACCTCCAAGATAAACCCCAAGTAAAGTCAGATTGTTGAATAAACTTCCTGAGTGCAATAGCACCTCATTTAGATTATTATTTGATTAACTTGCCTGTGATCCTGGTTAGGGGCGTTAAGACTCCACCACAATAGCATGTGAGTCTTTTCCCTGCCCGAGCAAAACTTCCTGTGCATCCTCCACGTTCTCCTTTCTGCCAGTGCTTTTAAAAATTCCTCTTCTGTCATTTCTGTTTTTTTAATCTTGTTGGTCACAACTTCCCATTCTTCTCCATCATCTCCCAAGTGGCAGGAAAAACTGCCTCGGCCTGTCCCAGCCAGCTCCTCCCCGAGACTTTTGCTGGTCAAAGGTCAGCTTTTAAGTTCCTATTTCTAATCAGTGAAACAATACACACTGAGCCAGCACCAAGAACCCCTCAGAGAATCTGCTAATTATTCTTGATGTTGTGGATACATATAGACAAAGAAACTTGCTACAGTTTTCAAAGAACCAACTCCTTAGTGAGTTCATACTATTAACAGTAATTAGAGATTATATATACAGGTTCCCAAAGTTATCATAGCCCTGATGCACAGAGGACATTCAGGTCTAAAATGTCACATGTGAGCATTTCTCTGGAGTATCTGCGCTCCAGAAGGCTGGAGGAAGCTGAGGGGTTTTCATGTGAGCTGCCTGGATCCAAGTATGTCACAGATGAGAGCTTTGTGGCTGGAAACTGTCCCCCAAAATGGTACGTTTTAAGGCTTAGGCTGGGCCTTAAAGAAGCTTGGGCTAACGTCCCTGATAGATGTTGGTTATTTTTTCTCAAAAATACCCCCAAACCCAACCCAACAGTATTAACAAAAAAAATCTCCAAAGATTGGTTAACACAGAAGTAGATAGATTTTACTAGATTACTAACAATATGTCATGTTATATCAATAAGAGAACACGGACATTTAGACATCCCACACTGTATAAACAGTACTTTAGGCCAAGAGACAAATTAGTCATGTCAGATCTTGTTTTTTATTATGCATATCTTGCAAGATGAGCTTGCCTATATGGAAGTTATATTTAATAAATATGTCATTTTTGCTAATGCCACATTTGTCTGCCTCCAACCACTCCCAATTAGTTTACATGCGCATGCCAATAAAATACATTAAAATTGTAAAGCTTTCTATAAAAGCTATTAGTAATACTGAAGAGGAAGATGGAGGTTGGAAGAATGGTAAAGCAAAGACAGGAGAACATGAGAGATGAATAGGATTCGGTGTTTCGGTGTTTCTGCTTTGAAGAGGAAATTGGAACAAGGAGTAAAATTCAGAAATAAGTAAGACTGCACTAGGTTAGAAAATACATAGCTGATACCTCAGTAACTTGAGAATATGGGATCCTATATGTTAGTAAAATCCTTCTTTCTGAGCAATCAAAAAATAAATAGCTAGAATTCACCTCATCAGTGTCCATCTTGAGCATAAGGGTAAAAAAACCCAAAAGCCAGATGCTTAATCCATCTTCTGATTTATGGATTCTTTTTTTTACATCTGCTAGAAACTTCTATCCTATGTAAAAACAGATATATTATGTCAGATTTTATCCGTAGATCAGGCATTTAAATGCTATCATTTGTTCCTCAAATCAGTTTCACCACAATTATTGTGCTTATAATTGGTTGTGGTTGTAAAATTGCTGCTCAGAAGGTCATGTTAAGGTTTCTCTAAAAATGCTAATCTCATTTTTTACTAGTTTTTACTAACCAGTGTACCATAATATTAGTGTCTGACACCTTAGGAATGGAAGAGGACCCACAAGATCTCCTCAGAGCCAGACTCAGGATGGGGTATTCGGTGAAAACTCTTTCTTCCAAAATAAAATAACCCGACTTAGGACTTTGCAGATTTGGACATGGCTTTTAATGACCTAGTATGGCAAGTGGCCAGATCCTTCTGTTTTCCTTTGGATCTGAAGTTGGGCCCTATTTTGGATTCCCCTTCACTGTGGGCTGAGTGCTTCTGGCTGGGGCTGGAGTGCAGCTAAAGATTTGGTCTGAAGGTGGCACTACAAGGCCGTAGGTGAAAGGCACTACAGTAGCCTGACACTACTGTGTCTTTTCTCTGTTGGTTATGGCTGTGTGGCACGCAGTCCAGTCGAGACTCTGGTAAAATGAGGAATAATGCATTCTGTCGTACTTTCCTGTTCCTTTTGTGCTGAATATGGAAAGCAACCCAGTGTATGTGGAAGCTGCATGCTTCAGCTCGATTTGAAGCAGCAATGAATTTGGTTCCAACAACCCAAAAGAAGTATGAAGATAGGTGATTGATGCTCTGAGAAACCTCAGATTTCCATGACCTCCTTGTATGCAGTGTCATTGGCCAGCTGACTTCATCTGAAAACAATTGACACCGTCTGAACACTGTCATCTTCAGCTTCCACAGAAGCTGCCCTCAACCTATGAACATGGTTGTCAATTAATGTAATTGTAGTTGTGCATGGAAATTTATGGGTTGGATACTTCTAAACCCGTGGGCTTATCCCCCAGCTGTTAGCCCAGAGTGATGGGAGCTGGTGAAGAAGGGGACTGCAAAGGTACATTGGTGCTGTAATTGAACTCCTTTACCTTGCCCCATGGTGAACTTTTCCAAGAATAAATATGAAGCCCACAAGCTACGCTACCATACTGGTAGCCAGTGATGGCTAGAGTCTGGCATGCTATATGCTAGCTATCTGCTTTTTTTCTATTGTCATGTTCTCTTAACCAGTAGTAGGGAGAAGGCAGCCTCACTGTGCAACCTGATATTTGTGAAGAATCACCAGAAGCTGGGACAAGCTCATTTCAGCATAGCTTTACACTATAATGCAGAAGTACAAATTTGCCCTGATATCAGATTGAGTACCATATCTTTTTGTCTTGCAGAACCCTATATAATATTTTCAGGTGTTTTGTCCAGGGAAATATATTAATGCACTTTTACTAGCATAAAGGTACATAGAAGCCCTATACTTAAAAAAGAAATGGACAGAATAGAAAAAAATATATTTTAAAGGAAATCAGGCTGTAGGCCATAGTTTTCAAAAACAGTTAGTGATTTAATTTTGCAAGGATCATGTAAATAGAGTGGAGGGACCTAAATACTTATTTCAGCGCGTCAAGGGAGGCACAGGAAAATGAAGACAACAGAAATTTGGGACATGTTCTAAAAGTACATTACTCATTGACAGTGTCAAGAATACAGACTGGTTTGTGTGACACCTGTGTTTTATGAAGTTAGCCTCATGGTGTCACCGATTAACTGCTCTGTTAGTGAAATAGTGATAATGGGATGTAATTGGCTGCATTTGTTAACTTTTAACAATAGGGAATGACTGAGGGGGTTGATATTTTTAATACCACATAATTGAACAAGAAGATTTGTTAATAGATTACTCACTCAGGCACACGCGAGGCCACGTGAGCATTCCCCCTTTCAAGCTCAAAGCGGTTCTCCCTGCTCAGGAGAACCCGCATATAATGAAAAGGTTGCTCATTTGGCTCCTGTTTCTCAAGTGAGTATCCCTGAAGACACAATATAGGAATCTTGATTCAATTCTGCCTTTTCAGTTAGTTTGAATGCAGCACCAGGAAGCAATCAAGGCTGGATTTGGATGCGGGTTGAACCTGCCTGGTTCACCTGGATGGCTCAGCAAGTAGTGCCTCTGTCTGGGCCAGTGTGTGAGCTGCATGCTCGAGGAGGAATTTCTGTTGTCACATCCCATGTTACAAATAACCAAGTGGTGGATGCATAGTCTCATGCTCCCAAGGTCCTTGTCTCCCAGACAGCTGAATCAGGGACCTGTCCAAAATGCACCGTGATGCTGGTGCCGTGCTGTGGTGGGGGCTGCAAGTAGCAGGGCAGCTGGACCCTGGCCCGTAGAAGTACTCCCATGTCCCTTGTTCAGGTGTAGCCTAAACACACACTGGTTGTCTGGACACTGTCTGTATCAGTGCAGAATGAGAGGCACCTCCGGAGGGGACTTCAGCCCAGGGATCATCATCATCTGTCTGAGGACAGAACGGATCACCTTCTCTCCATTGTCTCTGTTATAGGTGTAGGCTTCGAAAAACTAACTTATAAATACTTAAAAGTAGGAACTGTCAAACCCCACCCCAGGGTATCCGGCTTCATCTTCCTTTCTTCAGGCCTGGCTTGTGCAGATGGAGGAGGGACAGGGGTGAGGCACCAGGCTGGTGGGGAAAACCACTGAATGCCCTGGGCCTGTGCCCTGCCTCCCTGCCTCCCCAGTGACCCATTGCTGCCAGCATACTCACAGCAGGCTCTGCTTGCAGCTGCTTTTGGAAGCAGCCAGGAGGTGCATGCAGACGGCTGATGGGATATTATTTTGCAGCTTCTAGGCCTGCTACTGGCAGTTCATCATGCCATTGGAATTATAATGGGCAACCTTCTGTTCAGGTTTGCCGAGTAAAGCCAAATTTTAATATGCTTATCTTCCTCTCTGAACTGTTACATACCTTTAAACATGCAGTCTGTAGTGACATCCTGACGTGTGAAAGCTGTAGTGACATCCTGACATGTGAAAGCTGCTTTCATTAAATAATCTAAACAGACTGTGAAGCTCCTGGAAGATGTTTGTTTTGTTGTGTGCACAGATGCGATGAGAGGGAGACCTGGTGGGACACAGGCTGGCAGTGCTAAGCTGTGCTCAGTGGAGAGAGCTCCCTGCCCATCAAAAGTGCCCTCTGGACATGAAGTGCTGCAGTTTTCAGCTGCAGTGTTGTTGAAATAAGCTGCAACTGCATGGAACGCTTTCCCAATATTGCTCTCCATCCTGAGCGTGGTGATATTATGCAGCCATGAAAGCTGGGACAGGCCAGCTTTCATGTAAAGAGGTCAGAGAAGAGTACTTCGCACATCTGTCTTGGCTGTAAGGATTGCTCAGCAGCTGGAAGAGGCCTGGGAGAAGAGAAGGCAGCCATGCATGAGGGGATGTCTCCAGGGCTAAAATCTTGCTGTGGCTTTGCATGAGCCTGAAGATGTGATCTGAGCCAAGGTGGTTTGAGAAGTCTGCTCTGCAGTGCAGTGTTAGGTCTTTCACTGCTAAATATTTCTGTCTTAAAAGCTGCAAGATTAGCGTTTTTTAACTTGCCATCATATAGTCATGAAAGAAAATCTCTTAGTAGCTGATCACCTATGAAGGGATCACTTTGGATTATGTTTTTTTTTAGGCACAGATAAAATTCAGAACATCTAAAATACCTTTTATATATACAGTATTTTTGGTATAAAAGCCAAGGGATTCACCTTGCATTTGCTGGGACAGAGGTGACTGACTGAGCTGCCCCATGTGGATGAGGTGTGCAAGTTCCCTTGTACTACAAAGAGGAACACGGCATGTTCAAGAGTGTCTGAAGGAAGACTCTGTGCCTAAATATAACAATGTCTGTGTAGCAAGTGAATCTCAGCTCCCAAAATGCAATTCTGTCTCTGGCCATGCACATCATTTTTTGTGGCTCTGTTTCTGCCTGGTTCACCTTCACTTGGAGATAACCTTGTAGCTAGTTTCACCTTGTAGCTATTACTTTCAATAGTGGGTTGTATTTTTTAAAGAAAAGTTTGAAAATACTTGTGGTCTATGAAGAAGCTTCGTTCCTTTCTTTTTTTTTTTTTTTTAATTACATCATCGAACTGACATGTTGATTGAAATGAATGGGCATGGATTTCCATCCAGCCTATGTTGCTAGTCACTGAATATTGTTATTGATGGCTTATATAAAATGTGTTTGATGATCTTATCTAGCTTCCTAGCTGTTGCTGTCACATAAAACCCACACAGATCTGTTATCACCAGCTAAAGGAGAGGTTGAAGACAAATGAGGCAGATACGTTTTTCAGCAGATGTTACAGAATTTTTAAGTCTGCCAGAAGACTCAACCCTCACTGTGTTCCTCTTTCAAAGCCAGCAGAATGTTTTTGTTCCTTTTAGTCTTTCAGGTGCATTGTACCTACAGCAGTACCTACAACTGGGTACATCAGAGGCACCAGGTCTTCACAACACCTCTTGCTGCCTGTTACAAGTGCCCCAGAAGGGCAAATTCTCTTTCACAGCCATGAGGGCAGGCACACTAAGCAGCACCTCCTTCTGGTTAAAAGCACGTGTTTTAGCCTGATTTTCACATATTAAGGTCCCTTTGGACCACTCTGGCAATGTAAATGTTCTTGAAGCAGGTATAGATGAGGGTCTGGGAGTCTAGAATTCAGATTGTAGGTTTTCTGCAGCTGCGTACCGACTGGGGTTGGGGACGGTGCATCCCTTCAGTCACAGGCACAGAAATTCAGAGCAGACTCCCATTAAGGCACCCCAAAACAGGTACCCTGCCTACACCTACGTGGATGCTTGCACACGTGCCCATCTGTCAGGATGGCACTGGGCCTAGGCAGGTCAGGTCCTCTTCATAGGTGCTGGTGCTGTGCCAAGGCATGGTGTTTGGTACCTGACCTCCATAACCTGGCAAGTGACCTCGCAATGGCATGGTGGCCTCCTCAGACAGCTAGCACATATGTATCTGAACAATGTTTTTTCACTCTTGACCACACTTGTTGACCTTCCCCTTCTGCAAAGGAGGAATGAGGGCTCAGGGGCTGTTCGCCAGATACATGGGTTGTCTTGCAGTAGGCAGCTTGGAAGCTCTCACACCCGTTCTCCTTTTAAGGGACAGGGAGTATATGCCAGCAAGGCTCTTGGGCTGTTCCATGGAAGGTCATGTCAATGTCAGTCTGTGGCAACAGGAAGAAAATGAGTTTTTAAAGGAAAAGGAGAAAATCCTGCTGAGCTCAAAGTATAAATTGAGCTCTTAGTTTGCTGAGTGGATGAAGTGTTGCCTGAGAATATAGGATGCTTTTCTGTATAAACAAAAGAACAGAAGTAGTTTTCTGTGTTGGAAAGTAAAGTGAGAAAGAAATGGAACTGAGCAAAATCCTAGTCACAGCTGAAAATATCAGATGCAATTGATTCTCTACAGGAACAACTCATCATCCTTTAAAGCTATACAAATACATATTTGCAGGCTTCTGTCAATTAAGCCATGAAAGCTCTTCTTGTGTGTTGATTTCAACATTGTCTAGATGGACAAAGTCAATTAAAGCAATTCAATATAACAGAAGCAGTGTAGGTCAGCTTCTTCTGGGAGGCCAAAGAGGATAATTTTCTGACACCATTTAGCTGATGGGGTGATGCCCATACTCTGCAGATCATTGACTGTGCTCAAAGTTTTGGCTCAGAATGAAATTTTACTACAGCTGAGACACAATCCCTCTTTAAGTTCCAGAAATAAGATTTAGGTCTGCATAAGGTCCTTAAATATAAAGCCAATGTAAACAGCACAGGACTTAATGGAAATCCTATAAAAGCATAAATCCAGTGGATTTACTTCCTGAAGCAGTAGCAAGAGTTCTGCAGAAGTTACGATTGATCCAGCATGCCTAACTCTATATTTTGTAACACGTCTCTTACAGCAGTGTTTAAGCACCCTGTACGTCGCGGACATTCACACTGATTAAGACAGAAAAAGACTGATTTCGCTCCCTCCTTTGGGGACTCATGCAAGGTGGTTTTGGATCATCTTCTAGGTGGCTTCTGCTGCATACGTTCAAAAAGATAGTCTGCATCATGTTCTGAGGGTACATAGTGCAAGCCCGCTCTTGTTTCTCATGGGAGAAAACTCCACAGCCCAGGGTGCTTTACACCATGTTCTTCTTTCAGCTGCTGCACCGTGGGCGTGTTTGGGTATGTTTCCTCTGCACAAGGGCTCAGAATGTTTTTGTTAGTAGTAATAAAAATGTCACTCCATCTGATATTGTAAAAGGAGATTTTGGGAGATTTTCCGACAGCCTGTCAACACTGAAATTATCTTAATAGACTTGTAACAAGATTTAAACTCTTGGGCCTGGCCTTCGTGTTCTGATCTTCTTCTAATAGGATAACTGAAATGATGCTCATGGTCCATACTGATGGGAGAAGGCCCTGGGTCTGAATAAATAAACAATTTGTACATACTTAAAAAATTCCTGACACAAATCACTCAGAAGTCCAGAGACAGGAGATCGAAGCTTTCTCAGTTGGAGACGTTAGCAAAGATATCACTGGATTATCCTCAGATAAAAAACCCAGCCAATTAACACCTCTTGCTTTTGTCAGCTTCATTCCTGACCCATCATTTAAAAAGTATTAGAGAAACCTCAGGGATTCATTAAAACTGAAATACAGAGGTAATTTTCTTTATTGCTATCAGCAAAGCAGTTGTTTTCCTGGGCTACACCAGCACAGCCAGGGAGCAACGTTGGGGTGAGCAGTCTAGAAGTGTCGCCCTTAGGAGAGTTTAAAAGAGCCCTCCTCCTAAATATGCTGTTTAGACCCTGCTTTCTCTATTTTATATTTTCCCTTTCTAATTAACTTCTAGTCAAGGTAACTGATATCTTCTTATTCTACAAATGGTTTCCACAAAATAGAAATCATCACTATATTTTCATATTATCTTGTCTTCATGACTAACCAAAAGGAATTCTAGGAAACATAAAACCAGCACATTTTCATTTTCCTTCTTAACCAGGAAAAAGGTTTCCTATAAGCTTTCTGAGTAACATACTTGCATGCCTACAATGAAATTCACTGACATTAGGTGAACATCTCACCTCTAAATTTTCCCAACCTGTATTTCTGCAAAATTAGAGTATTCCCTCAGGGTTGGGAGAGACCCTCCTGGCTGGGCTGATAAGAAGATTACATACTGATAGGCAGTCTTTCTTTGGAAGGAAATTTTAATACATTTTCAGTGTTTAATCTTGTTGGTAACAACTTTGGTTCTGTAATAGTAATCAGATTTGCTAGTGGCATGTCACTATTAATTTCTGTTTCTAAAAGTATTTCCATTCAATCAATTGTTAATATTGCAAGATAAATTGCAGCCACAATACACTTAGGGCTTACTAAAATTTTAAATGAAAGCTTACAGTAGTTGCTGAAACTTTCTGTTGGGCTTTGTTGTATTTTAAAGAATAAATACTTGTACGCTAACTATACCTTTACCTGGATGTTTTTCTTTGCCAGTTTTTTGGGGGTACATCACACACAGTAGACCAGAATTTTTCTAATTAATTTTTTCTGATCATTGTTTTTCTCTTATAGATGCTGGTTTCAAAATGACCAAAAATGGATGATTTGGCATAAATATCAGCATCTCATGAAATCACAGGTGTACAGGTAAAAATGACACAGACATGGCCATCCTGTCCCATGTTTGGATAAAGTGTGAGGGTTGCCAAAATGCAAATAGTTCTTAAGTTATGTGCTGCAACACAATTGCAGGTAATAAAACTGTGAGAGTATAATTATTTTTAAATTATTTAAATAAGTAGTAAAATTAGAAAGTGATCTTTCATTCTTAGGTTGTAAAACTTTGGCATCTTATCTCAGCTATTATCAACTAAGTAAATGATTTATTTCCCTATCCATTTATATTTGGCTGAATAATTATTCTAATCCCCTTTCATTAGTCAGATGACGTATTATAAAGTGAATCCATTACAAGTTTGTCTTTTGTGGTTGATGCATTTTACACATAAAACTTTGCCTAATAGTTTTCATCTGTATTTTCAGGAAAGGTTCTTCTTAACCATAAATGTATACAACAGGTTCTTCTGTCTAAAAATCTTTAAAAATAAGCAAATCCTATAGCTCAAAACCAAGCTAAAATGAGATTATTTTTCAGGGAGCACTTACTGGATGTCTTGGTGGTTTTGCCTCAAACCTTTCATAGGGTTAAAAGGAAACCTGCCTCTCACCACACCATTCTATAACGAGCATCTTTTCCTGTTCCAGGCTTTTCAAGTATTTCCCAATTTATAGACTCTTAATACATGTTCTTAGTATTTGGCAAAACATGGGAACCTCTGCCCCTGCCCCAGATCATGCTGAAAAAGTACATTCCAGATTTGTGAACCTTTTTTTCCCTTGGTGACTTTTTTCTTTACAGTAAGCATTGAACCAGGGGGGTGGACTAGATGATTTTTAAAGGTCCCTTCCAACCCAAACTATTCTATGTTTTTATGAAATTAATAAACTTAGAGAGGCTATCCACTGCTTGCTTCAAGTAACCATCACAGAAATCCTTCAGGCTTCAACTTGCAAATCCTTATAACATTCTAAAACAACATCATTATTAAAAGAAAAATATTTCTTTATTTCATTCCTAACAAACTGTATAGAATTATAGCTTAATCTCAATGCTAAAGAATAAGCTTGCAGCAGCAATTCAGTCTTTAAAATTTCCACACCGCCAGGCCAAGCAGCTATAAATCATAGCTGGTAGGGGCTGGTTGAGGCAGCTTCTGGGGACGCACTCTCCAACTGATACTATTTCAATTAATTAACATTGGAAACATTATCCACAATGCTCTTGCTTTTAATAGCCCTAATTGGCTACATATAAGCCTCCTGT
This sequence comes from Charadrius vociferus, assembly GCF_000708025.1. Lineage (NCBI taxonomy): Eukaryota > Metazoa > Chordata > Aves > Charadriiformes > Charadriidae > Charadrius > Charadrius vociferus. The sequence continues at coordinate 770,394 of NW_009649927.1, forward strand.
ATTAACAGCTCAGTGAAATTCAATCATTTGTGGACAATTCAGACTTAAAAACTACATAAACGAGTAATGTTACAATGTCCTTAGCTTTCCAAGCATTCTCCCACAAAAATGTGTCAAAATAAATGTTGCTTTGGCTTCCCCAGTTAAACAGGTGTGCCCAAGTCAGTTTATAGCAACTGCAATTAATTATCTAATTCTCCCTGGACCAATGCCCTGTGTTTGCAGTCATTGGTTTCCTCGCAGTTGTTTTAATAGTATGATTAATTTGATCCATCCTTCAAAAAAATAAGGCTTATAGAAAACAGGTAATTTCAACTGGGCTTCCAGTAGTTTCAGACATCTGGCCACTACAGTTGGAATCAGGAATCTTCAGCATCACCCCTAAAGGAAAATTCTTCAAATGCTCCTAAAAGTACTCCCAAACTTTGGTTCCAGTGATGCCCCGGCTGGGGCCAGAAGCTGCTTTTAAAGGCAAGACTTGCCTTATCTATATAGAACTCCTCGTGTGGATGTACATAATTATACATTTCTTCTAACCAACACTCCATTTTCAAAGCTGATTGTCAAATACAGATATTATAAATATATCATCATTCAAATAAACCCTCATTAGTATCCTAGTAAACCACGAAACCTCTAATAACATCACATTTATTAAGAACGAAAATGCTGCTTCATTGATCTCTTATTAAACGTAAATGCCTTAAACAGAATGGTCTTCACAAATCTGCTAGCTCTTGCTTTCTGAAAAGTTTCTAGAAACTTAGCAAATGTAAAGATATTTTTTGATTGTACCTAATAAATAATTTCTTCATGTGCAAACAGAGAAAAAGCTGGAAATGAAATCTGCCTCATTTCATGCAATTTTACTAGTTAAGGGAAAGTTATAAAATTCCTGGAAGCCAATTTTTCTAGCCTTTGTGAAAGCATATACTGCATATATAGCTGTCAAATTCACAAAGTGTTTGTATCTAGTCAATATTAGTAATTCTTCAGAAGTGAGGCTGTGGGAAAGCGCATGTAACCTGCTACTTCAGCATCCCTCTGCTCTCTGGCTGGGCAGTTGCCAAATGGTGGCCAGAAAGCAGACACAGAAAAAGCAAAGAAGTACCAGCTGCCACAGTGGAAGAGGAAAAAAACCACAACCCAGCAATTGTCTTGGAGCAGCGAAATTGGGAAGTATTAATTGGTAAAACAAAAGGCTGTGATTTTCTAGTAGGTTATTTTCTGCTCTGCTGTATGAGGGACCTGTTTCTAACAGCCCCCCAGCCTTGAGCTTTGGGGACTGAGTGGTGCCTTGCTCTCACGTGTGCCTGCAAGAGGTATCACTGGGGAACAACGAGGCCAGCTTTGGGATGCTGGTCATTCTTGGGTACTGTAAGTGATTTGGATAATCCAAGCAGATAATTGGGGCAGAGGGCAGATCATTTACACCAAAGATGAGGAAGAAGCGCTGTGGCTTTTGACAGAGATCCCTTTCAAAGTCTGGGTTTGGGCCAGGCAGGCAGCAAGGGCAAGCTTCCCATTTTGGAAAGCTGTTTTCTGGTGGAAGTAGTGTTTTCTTAACCACAGCACATGCAGAGCATCCTACCTGCTAGAAGAACTCAGCACTGTAGTGCATCTGCCACACAAACGTCACCTGACATCTGTGGATCTTGCTGGCATGAGGCTACCAGCATCCCTCTGAAATGCAGATATTTCTGTAGCGGGACTTTTTAGAAAAGAAAGTAGCAAGTGATGTCTCATCTTCTGTCTTAAGGGAGAAGAACACTGGTCCTTAGGAGATGTTTTTTTAACAGCTCTGGCGTGTCTCGCAAACTTTGGTTGTTTGAACAACTACATCTGTTCAGCTGGCACTGTGTAACTGCTCTACCATTTTTCACCCTAGCTGAAGTTATTGGTCTGTGATAACTTGCTGCTATGGATACATAATAATTTTTAATTAAGTTTTTTCCAGTCCCTACTCTGTCCCATCTGACCTTTCTGTTGTTGTGTGTATTCTTATTTCTCATGCAAAGAAACAGGAATCATCATAGTAGCTTGCAGGAAAAGTCATTTGAGTAAAATCCACAACTAACGTAAATGGCAGCTACATGCTGGGGGAGGAGACGGTTACGTTAGGAATGCCATAAATTGCCTATTTCTTCTATCTTGACCCAGGATCTCCTGGGAGGTTTCAGTTATATCAGAGCATAAATTCTTGAGGGGCCTGAGCCACAGGTTTCAGCTTTCTCTCATTCATGGTAATGAGAGTCAAGATCCTTTCCTGCATTGTTTTTGATTCACTGCACCAGCCTTGTGCCTAGATTATATGCCTGAGCATCTGGTTTTCCAAGGCTTGCAGTTCCTGAAGATGAGTGGAGGAGGCTTGGAAAACAATACTGTCCCAAATGTCTCGACAACATATGAAGATAGACCTGGCCTTGTATTATCCCACCTTCTAGTGATGTAATACAGGGCACAGAGCCAGCTGCAGGAGGAAATTCACTGTGTGAAGTCACAGAGGCATAAAGCAGCTACTTTTCTCTTTTGCTGAGGGCCTGGGAAGTCAGAGATGCTGAACAGAGATGAGGAAAAGCCAGAAGATGGGCTCACAGACACATCTCCTGGAGCAGAACTTGTGCTGGAGTCCTGAGCCTACCTGAAGGCTCTCACCTTGAACAGGGGAAGTGTGGGGCTGCAGAGCATCCCCTGGGAGCAACTATTCTCCTGGGGCTGAGAGCGATGCTGAAAGCCAGGAAGGGTGTTTGTTCCACGTGGCATGATGCTTTGCATGGTGGAGCTCCAGCCATAGCTGGTGCCTCAGGGCACTATGGCAGTGGTCAAATAAAAATTAAGAATATTTTTTTCAATATCCTGTTAAAACTAGTGATTCCCCAGGAAGACGTAGTTGTGATGTAAGGAAAAATAAAACCAATGTATCATAGGAGCTCAGGAGGACTCTCTCAGAGAGGTGCGAGTAATGAACTGTCATTTGTGTCCTGGACAGTACAGAGACAGTGGACCACCACCTGCACGCAGGTTCAGTAGTGTGCACCCTGCATTTAGACTCGTGTCCAAGGAAGGAAACAGAGTTTGACCTCTAACTGGTCCAAAGGGATTTCCTCACATTCTCCCATGGCTCTTACTCATGGTTTTTCTATTTAGTGCGGCCACACACTGAAGAAACAGCTCTTTCAGTCACGTAAAACTTATATTTGGGTAAACTATGTGGATGGGCTTTCTGTGTTTGCTTTCTGACATTCTCTGACTACCAAACTATGGATTGACGAAATGGGATTTCTGAATATGTACACGTGCTGCTGACACAGTTGTTGTTTTGGCCAGCAGTCCTTTTCCCATGACAACCTTAGGGAGCACTCCCTCTGTGTGGTGCCTCCTGAACTTTGTTCACTACCCTTCACATGTCAAAAGCAGGAAT
>NW_009649927.1:773831-820629 GCF_000708025.1 Charadrius vociferus
AAGGAGGTAAAACACAAGCCAAGGTAGCTACAATGAGCCAGGATCCGCATGATGACACACTCTTGTGTAATTTAGGGATAGGGCAAATACTTCATTGACCTTTACTCTGATATCTGCTTATGTATCTACATTAGATAAACAGCCAATGGCTATATCTCAGCCTCAGCAAACAGCAAGTTCTGTCAGCACAGCAGATACCATTTGTTGCTTTATTTTATGGGAGGGAAGGAAGGAAGATTACCTTTTTATTACTGCTTTCAGGGATGCCTCACTGCAAGGCCTGCTTTATTCCGCCCTGGATATTTGGAGCTTTTATACCCTTGGCCAGATTTTGCCCTCTGGCAAAATTCTGCCCCGTACAAGTTCTTGAGCATGTTGCACATTTAACGAGACTGACAGCAGTCGACTGTAGGCTTAAAAACAGAAATAGCAGATCCTTATCTGAACTTCTATGAACTGGGTGGGGGGAAAGCACTTTGGTCCGGGTCATAGATGGAGCTTCCAACAAGTTCCAGCTCAGTTTCTTTAAGACTGTCTTAGTCCTGGTATAAGAGAGAAAGAGACACCCTTCGACTACAGCTCTGAAAATGATACCTCCGTTATCACCTAAAATGCTGGTATAGCTAGGCCTTTATTTATTAGTTGCAGGGAGTATAAAGCAAGCTTGTCTTATGCAAGCAGCTTCTCATCCCATCAACACCAGCCTAGCATGACAAGGGTGTCTCCTTTTGATTTTCTTGGCTCAGTTAATGTGCTTTATTTCACACTCGGAAGAGCTAGATGCTAGCACTTAGTGAGGGAGAAATGTAATTTCAAGCTTGAACACAAAGTTTGGGATCTGGTTCAGATTTCCAGTTTGCTTTAGCTTGTGCTCAGCACCTGTGACTAGATTACTGAAAGGACCCTGTCTCTAAGTACTCCCCTAATTTATACTTAGGATCAATGTGAGACAGTATCCCAAACCCAAATGTCTCCTGAATTCTAAGGTAATTTGAACCTGGCTCCAAAATTTTCAGAGCCTTTTTCTGTAGGAATAAGAAACTTCCCTCCAGCCTATGTTTTGGAGAAGTTCACACCCAGATTAGTTTGATCTCTAACCTATCAACCTACCCTGATAGGGTTTCATTTCTCTACTGAGTTCTGCACCGTCCTTTTTCTGATCAGTACTTCGTGTGCATTTTGTGTCTGAGCCAAAGACCACAAAAACCTTAGAAGGATGTCTTCGTGGACTTCAGGGACAGCTACATTAAGCTATGACATGTGTTTCCATGTGCCTTCAATCATGGGTTTTGGCAAAGTTGTGAAGAGATTTGATTCTCTCTTACTGAAAACAAGAAATCCTGGATTTGATTTGAGTCACTCTTTGCTTCCTCCTTCCTGTGCTGAAATGTTCAGTAACTTATGGACCTCTTCCCAAGCAGTGTTAACATTTGATCCAGAAACCTTTGGTGACCTGCTGATTGATATACAGCCACAGGCTAAAAAAACCCACTTCTCCTGGACTCACTCCAATAGCTTTGATCGAGAAACTGAAGAAATTTGCAAATGTTTTGTAATAGGAAAGAGAAAGATACTTTCCAGAATCTTGAGGAGATATTGTCCAAAATGAACTGTTACACATTAAGATGGAGATGACATATGAAATAGTAAATACATGGCAAGGCTGAATTATTCATGGAGAGAGGAAATTGGCTGCTTACCTTTGGGAATGGAAATCTGAATGAACCTAAGGTTTTAAAATGAAGTAAGTTGGATAGTTTCAGCCTTCTCCCTGGGGTGTGATAATGTCAGCATCACGTCTTGATCTCTTTTGGAAATGCCCTTTCTTTCTCTCCTTTTCCTTCTCCCACAGCATATTGCTGCAGTATTGTTGCTGTCAGCTTGTCATTCTAACGGTGTTTGCTGTTTCTCCCAAACTTAAGGTGAGCAGAATTGCAATTGGGCAAGCATGGAGTGCTTCTGCTTGGTATTCAGTGGCAAGGACAGATGGCTACCAAGCGGCTGGTGGGCATAGATTTTCAATACCAGTGCAGGCTGCATAGATTTATTTTTGCAGTCCATTCTGTAATCCCTAGGTTTCTTGAGATGCTAAATGCAATTCTGAGCATTTTCCTGTCATGCTGTGGGCACGTCTGTGCTTGTTGTTTGCTTGTGTGTGTGTGTGTGCATGTGCTTGTGTGTGCATGTGTGCATGTACATGCATGTGTATATGCTTGTGTTGGGGAGCCTCTGGGGTGCCAGGACTCATCTTGGCTTGAAGGGGGAATCATTACTCTTCTCCTGTCTTCAGGAAATAGGATGGCACTGTAGATGGTAGAGAAGTCCTGGTCTGATGTGAGCTTTTCCAGTCTCAAAACTGGTATGCAGATTCAAAGAGTACTTGAACTCATCTATATTTATTGTTCTTCCCTCTTTGCCAGGGCTTCTATTTTCCCTTCTTCCTGACAGCCCAAGCAAACAATAACAATGCTTCATTCCCTCTCCTCCCACTTCAGTTTGCACAATAACAGCTCTCTGGACCTAACTGCTGGCTTTGCTTCCTTCCTATCCTTACCTCCTTCATCTCCTCCCACCTCAATTTCTGGCTTATTTAATCCACCTACTACCTGATGTTTCCACTGTGCAAAAGGAACTTCTAGATACCTGCATGGGAGGCTTGTCTTATTGCAGCAGGGTAGCTTCTTTGTTCCGGAAAAGGTATTAATTACACCTACATATGCAGCCATATGATTTCAAGCATGGATATCTGCAAACTACCATTCTGGAATTTAGGCCTTCATTTTGGTTCTGCTTTCTCCGACAGCAGAAAGTTATGACATGAGACAAGTTTATTTTTTGCAGAAGTCCCTGAAAGCTGTACAGAGAGCACAAGCAAACCTAGCATAGAGGGATGGGAAGGGTAGTTGCATCTATTCCACCTGGAACTTCACCATCTAGCAGGATAATCTGGATTTCTGGGTACTGGAGATGAACACAATGGCCCAAAGCAGCTACATGTCAGGACCTGTCCCATAATAGAGGCTAAATGTCAAGAAGGATTAACCATTTAGGTAGATAATTACAACTGTTACATTTGATAGGGTAATGGGAAACATAAATCACTGTGCTACATGACCTAAGGCAGCTACTAACAGATTAGAGTTTGGAAAAGCCTTTCCCCATGGGCAGATGGGCAGATTATTCTTTGGTTTTCAATGGCAGAAATTTTCATCTCTAGCTCTGAAACATTTGCTACTGGAGGATATAGTTCCCTGACATTTTAAAATGGCATGAGACCGGGCTGCGACAGGCTCTCACCTTCAGCCATACCTACTTTTCTATGCAGGAGTCTCCATCAAACTGAGAATGAGGGAGTTTCGTCCATGAGGACCCTCTGAAGGGTGACCGGTGACTGGAAAAGGCAGCCTCCCAGGAGCAGAGGCTGTCCCTGTTATCCCTTCTGGGAAGCGTGTGAGCATCTCGCTGATTTACAGCAGATTTTAAACACCTCTCAATTCAGCATTCAGCTGCTGCTTTGCCCTTAATCCACACCTCCAGACTGTTGACAAAACTTTCAAGCCTGTTTACATATACTTTGAGCCTGGGCTTGTTGCCTGGCTGGGGCTGCTAGGTCTGGGCCAGAGCCTGGGTTTTGTTTTAATTAGATCCCTAATCTGCCCGCTCTGCCCTACGCTGTGCAGTTCCCCAGTGCCATCTCATGGCTCCTCCAGGTTTTGTTTACCGACACTTGTCCCGTTTCACTTTGGATTCCCCTCCTGTGTCCTACAAGCCCCTTACCGCTCACCTACAGCTGGCTGGCACCGGGCACGGCTGCCATCCCCAGGGCCTGGGGAGCCAGCTGGCTGGTGACCGGAGTTGTCCCTGCCGAGTGCTCACGGGAGCCAGAGGAGCACTTCAAGTCTTGGTCTGCTCCTTGCGCAACGTGTTTGCAGGCTCTGTAGGTGCCGGACTGTCTCAGCGAAGCTAGAAGAGGGGATCAGGCAGGTGACTACTCAAGGTGAAGAGGGAATTATGCCTCCTAAAGCAAGCATAAACTGACGTTACGCCTACTATTAAGAGCAGGAAGTTAGACACAAACTTAGGTGTTTTTGCTGAACTGAGCACCTTACCTTATTGAAATAGGGCCTGATTCGGCAACCCCTATGAGTATGAATAACACACACATACACGTGTATAAGATGAGCAGATATAGTCCGACTGGGGGACAGCAGGAGAGGATGCTGGGGGAGCTCTAGCCCTTTCCACGGGCCCACTTCATTTAGCTCATGCATGAACAAGCACTGCAGCAGATAGTGCACAACTGTATATAGCCTTCTCCATCCTAGGGCAGGTCCTGAATACAGCGTTGTAACTTGTGAGCTGGCTCAGAAATCTAAACAGGCTGAAAACTAGCAGTCTGTAAAGCATGAATTTAGTTGTTTTCAGGCAGGATCATGTCTGAAAAGGGCATCTCAGGCCAGTCCCCAGATCTTTCGGGGAAGGGAACTTCAGCACTGAGTTTGCTGGTAGGACTGATGATCCCGTTGCTGCAGTCTGGACAGACCCAACTCCCAGGCCCACTGGATGCAGATCCCCAGCTCTCTTCTTCCTAAGGAGTCTGGCTGCTTTGTGCTGAAGTTTTAGTCAGCAACAGAGGCACAAAGAGTCTCAGTCCTGCTCTTCAGCTTGTAATGTAACCACTGTGCAACACAGATCAGGTACTAAAAAAAGTCCTTTTGCAGAAGAGTAGGATAACCGAAATATTATACACAGAAGCGTTCCTATTGACTGCAACACCACAGCACTCATTTTAATTTTCTGCTTGATATTAAACCAAATAATCATGCCATAATTTGCTCGCCAGTTGTCTCTCTGATACGGAAGAGAGAAACCAGTTCTTGCTCAGAAGTAGCACAAAATAGAGTGATAAAGCAAGCCCCACTGCAGGATGTGAAAATGGAGCCACGTGTGGGGGACAGCTCTCCTTTGGAGAGCTGTCATCACCCTGGGAATGTCCATCCATGTCCAGCTCTCCCCTGAAGCCTTTCTGCAGAGTCAGAAAGAAGGAGGGATGATCCTCTGGTGCCTCACACCTTCTCAAGAGATGCCATTGTATCCAACACAACACAGATACCAATGTGAAATAGCAAATACCGGTACCTGGCTTTATAGCTCATGATTTCTGGATGCCTAACCTGCAGAGGGAGAGCACAAGCCATCTGCCTCTTTGTAAAGAGGTATGGACATTATTAATGATTTTCAATTAAAAAATAACAACAATAATGGCGACAACAGTGCCTCTGGGAGTGAGGATGCTGTGCCATATCCTGCCAGGCAAACACCAGAGGAATCTCTAGGAAGGGCACTGGGAGGCTGGCCTGGATTGTGCCTCCTTGCTAAGCTGACGTGAGGTGGCAGTGTTTCAAAATTCGACTGCAGCGCTAGCACTGCTTAAGCTTTCCACTGTCGTCCTCCTACAGGGTAAAGATCATCAATAATACTCTTCTGTAAGGGTCATTTGCCTCCTGTTTGTTTTTAGGGTTTATTTAATAAACCCCTTTGTGTGAACAGCCTCTAAAATTTACAGGACCTGATTTTGAGTCTCTTTTTAAACTGCTACTGTCTTTTTTGGAAGTAAGATACTGATGCATGAATATTTTTGGTACAATTTAAGGTTTAAGCTCATGCCAGTCTAGTAATATAAGCTATTTTAATATGAGAAGGCATATGCTGTTTGATCTATCTCAAATTTGGAGGTACTTAAGATAAGCCAAATAAAGCCACTCTTACGCTGTTACAAGTGCTCAGTTGGAAGGCTCTGGTACTATAAAGCATGGATATAATGGGCAACTTGTCTTATGATGACAATTTTCTCATATCTGCACACAACCACATTTTCAGAGAGATGCTGTAACACATTTGTCTTGAGCATCACCTTATGTGCTCTGTGAGATAGCACTGTATTGGACATCAGTGGGGGATACAGCAAACATCTCTGATGCAAAGGGCCGTGGCTCTTGGTGGCCCCTAAGGAGTGTGCTGGCTTCTAGGGTGATTTGTGGGATGGCCCTTGCAATTCAAGGCAGCCCCTCTGTCTCTCTCCCCCTTCATGACTATAGAGGAGGGAGATCAGGGTTGGCAGATCCCATCAGCACAGCCTGACACGCAAAGCCCTGCAGCAGGAGAGGGGCTGTGTCGCAGGCGCTGTGAATGCATCAGCCGCGTCCCCAGCCCCAGAGAGGTGTGAGGCTCATGGCACGGGCTTCAACTGCTGGAACTCAAATCTGTACTAAGGGTCCAAAATTAGTCACAGTGTGTTACAGAAGCATGCTGGAGCACTACATATGACATAGCATGAAACGAGCAGGAGCCTTAGGTGCTGCAGAACTGCCCCCCACCTCCATGTGATCCTTCATTTTGAAGGCCCCAGCATCAGGGAGATTTTCCCAAGTAACTTCTGTTAAAGTAGAAATTGCCTGGTGAGAAGGTCAGATTTGCTGAGTCTGGAGAAATTCTTTGTTGGATAACTTGAAAAGAAGGAGTTACATAAAGTCAGGGTACTTTAAGATGTCTTCTACAAAGGTCTAGGATTGCAAATTTGAACCAAGTCTTGCTGTCTGAGAAGGCTTCTTGGCTTGTAAATCAGTCTCTGTTTACAACTGCCGGTGACAGATCCCACGCTATTAAAGATGATGTCATTTCATAGTGAAGTATCTGTTTTTTCCCATGGTAAAGATGGATCTGCCACCCCCAATCAGACTCTTGGCTCATCACATCTTGTTTTCTGCCTCCAGGGATGGACAGTGGATGGTGCTGTAAAAAGCAGAGGTTCTCTTCACTCGCTCCTTTAATATTCATGTATCCAGTGAAATGATGCTACCTGTTTGTCTCAATGCCTCCACATGCTCAACTAATGCCCTAATGCATTAGATTTGACAACACTTTCAGTGTCTTCCATCATGTCAGATCTTGCTGACAGTACAAAACATGCTGAATTTTTATTTATTCCCCCAGAGCTGTACCACCAAAGATTTAAGTGCCTGATTCCCTATAGGTCTCCAGTGCGTATGCAGGGCTCCCCAGGAAACTGCAGCTGGAAATTTGTATTAGAAGCTTTTATAAAAATCACTTCTGGCCTGATCAGCAATGGTTTTCTCATAAGCATGTCCAGGAATGGGTAACAGAAAGAACAGCCACACTTGATTTAGTCAATTGTTACTGAAAGCATATTTCATTCATTGAAAGAAAGCATGCTATTAATGCACTCACACACACTGTTTGTCTGTCTATCTACCTGTTTATCAGAAAACAGAACCAGGCACACATGAATAAGGTAAACGTACATATTCTGTCTGTCACACTGCCGCTGTGAGCCCATGAGCTCTATCCATCCAAGCAGTCCGTGGCTGGAGGTTTGAGTCAAGTCCCTCAGCGTGCCAGCAGTGCGCACCCCACATCTCCATGCCTGCCTTCCCCCAGCTGCTGGGAAGTGCGATGTGTGGCCTCTGGGGAGACTGCAGTTCCTGAAAACCTAGGGCGCTGCTAGATGTTAGGCCGAGCGGCTACATTTTTTTGCAAACCAAAAATTACCCCTGGAGGATCAAAGGGAAAAGGTATTTTTTACTTCTTGGCCTACAGACTTTAAAGACGTTGCTGTTGCACCCACATAGAATCACTGCAGATGGCTGCCTCTGAATAGGCAGTGAAATGCCTAGCTTGTGAAGTGCCTCGATTGATATTGTGCCCAAGTGCCCAAGAATAAAAACCACAGTGGGCCATAACCATAACTTCAGGCCAAACGCATGAGACTAGGGAGCTGATACTTCAGTGAAGGATTTCCGATGTTCTGGCACTGGAAACGGCCCTTAAATATCTGTAGCCACTGTAAGGTCTCTTTCCACTGCCAGACTGGTATAAAGAGGTTTTTGTTTAAATGAGAATTTGGCCCCTGGGAGTTCTGCCTGGGTAAAATCATTTGTATTTGTCCATGTGTTACTATAAATCTAGGCTTACTGTTGTTCCTCCCTGTATTGAAAACTGATGTTCTAGCTGGTTCTGGCCCTGACTAGCCACTACCCCGGTCACAGAGGGACTTCCACCTAGTGCTGTACATAAAAGACACACAGCAAACCTTAGATAACTTTGAAAGAAAGCTCTTCGCCGGAGCAAAGGAGCTGGGGGTTGGTATTTACAGCAGAGAAAACCCAGACCACAACAAATTGGAAAACAATACGCAAATAAAAGAATAAGCAAATTGGAAAAGGGGAAATGGAAGTGGCACTCCCAGGCAAAATCCTTTCAACGAGACAGCTGAAATGAATGCTCAGTGTCTCCTGGATGTAGCCAGCTGATAAAAATATTCACTGCTGAGAAATGTCATTACGCTGAAAAAGAAATAAAGATTAATGCTCAGAAATGAGGAAAAGGCTGGAAGTCCCTCGTGACTGAAAGATGAAGAACAGCATCGTTTAGGCTTTGCTCGTTGTTGTTGCTAACTCTCCAGGGAGACTGGGGCTGTGCGCTTTGTAAGCTTTATTGGAACTGCGTTGGCATTAATCATGTGCCTGAAGGCAGCATGGCATGTTGTTTGGCAAACGATGCTATGTGACATAATGGGAAGGAAGCCTTTTTTTTTCTTCTTTTAATAATGGTCACTGCACATAGACTTGATTCTGATCTCGCACTGGTTTTATATAGTGATTTCACTGATTTATGCTAGCATGCAAAAGAAAGCAAGACCAAGGGGTTAGGGTGGATACGTATCAAATCAGTCATCGGTCATCTGAAAGCATTCTGTGAATTGCATTTGGATAATACTCATGATCTTACTAATTGCAAAACTGAAAAATTAAGAAGAAAACAAAATGAAAAAATCTTTTTTTTCCCTAGATGCTTAGAGAAGAGAAACTTGCTTATGCTACAGGAGAACAGGGCTTTATTCATTGTTTCCTGTGTTCATGCTTTACGGTATTGCTTTACACCGTTATGAAAGGAGATTTGGATTCAAGTGTTCTGTTAGAAAAAAGGATAATCTAAGTGGCTCATGTGAATAGTGTTCTTAGAGTTATGGATCTACCCAAGGTATGACTCGGGATATGAGTGAGGCAGATGTGGGCTGCGTTGGGCCACTTGTCCTCAGTGACTTGATCTGTTTGTTTACAGTCCTTGATCTATTTGTTTACTAATCTGGATACAGCCCTGGTAACCATAATTTAGGGAAATACTGCTGTCTAAATGGGAGTCATAGAGTTTCTTCTGATGCTGCACTATTGATATCTTTGCTGAATAAGCTAAGCAGCCAGGGATAATGCAGGACAAGACTATATTTCAGTGCTTCAGAGGCAGGATGCTGTGGTACAAGCCCAAAGATGGGGGGCAGTCTAATTATCCTGAAAATTTAGATTATTTAAGGCTTGTTAACACTAACTGAGCAATTCACTGGTATCATTTTTTTCTGGATGACAGTCATTGGCATCGGTCAGCAGTTCAACAAGTAGTGGCTGAAAGGTAAATGGTATTACTACAACTCCTGCTCCCAAACTGTAGAGTCCAACAGCTGGAGTTGGACTCCACTGCTTTTTGCCACTGCTGTCCATCCACCAGCAGCAGGTGATGTGTCTTGGCATACCTCACCCTGCGGTGGAGGCTAAGCCCTGTGTGGCTGCATTATGTGCAGACTCCTGAATTTTACAGTTATTCCTGAATTGCTTCCTTAGTCCTTGATAGCGGACATATTTCTAGCTCACAAGGCAAAGTTCTGCCAGTGCTGGGAAGGGGAGGAGCACAGTCCTCTGCCTTAAGGTATGATGTTTAACTGCCTTAATCTGTTGGAAACAATCTTCTTCCGAGGAATGGGGTATGATGCATCGTGCCACTGAGGAAAGAAAATTAAAGGTTCTTGATAGTTAGCCAGAGAAGCTGTCACTGAGCCCTGCCCAGAGCACCCGGAGACAGGGCTGGGTCCATTCTCATTGTCCCTGAGGATAATGTAATCCCCTTGACATGAAAGACCTAAGTGGAGAGCAAGTTTTGTGCTGGGATGGTGCAGATCAGTGTGTCAGCATGCCCTTTTTTTAGCACACCCAAACTTTCAGTGCACCAGGAGCTGTGGTTGCTGTACATCAGAGCTGGTTTTGTTGTACTAAGCCTGCTCCCAGCATACAAAAACATCTTTTAATTTTATGTAGCAGCACTGTTGTGCTTCTTTCTAACACTTCTATTCTACAAAAAATTAATGCTGTGTGAAAGTAGATGTGAAAATATGAAGTCTGGACTCCCTCTGGTTTTGCAGTATGACCAAAGAAAACTTTGCTGCTGCACTTAGAGGGATGTTTACGTCATGTTTTAGGGAACCTTTAAGAAGTTAAAAGGCACATAGTGGCGAGATCTTTCATATCCCACTATGAGACGCCTTGGTTACCAAGAGCTCAACAGTGCAGGACTTTTAAAAGATGGCAATCAGAGTGCTAGTGTTGGATGCCTGGGAGGAATTTGGGCCCCTTGGCATTTTGTCCTTGTCTGTTGCGTTGCCAGGCTTGGCACTCCTCTTTCAGCCTTTCCTCTTTTGGGGAGGACCATCCCCAGACACGGCTGCCAGCTCGGGTGGCTGGGAGACAGCAGTGGGAGCAATACCAGAGCAGCAAGGGGGAGAACCAGGCTGTCATGGGCCAGCACCAGGGAAATCTCAGCAGGTTGGAGGGGAGGCACAGGAGACAAAACCCCAAATTGTGCCTAGATGTTTGATGGGACAAGCAAAGGTTTGGAGTCGTCTTTTCAAAAAATTCAAATAGTTTTGCTATTCTGAACCAGAGTGACTGTGATGTACTGATTAGAGCTCTGTTAGTCACTTCACACAGACAAAAAGGTGTGTGTATATAGCTTCAGCCTTGCTAGATGAAGGTATTTATTGGGTTGTACTTGATTTGTTGTGTGTGTTTGTTTGGTTTTTGGAGGGTTTTTTTCTGAGCTTTTGGGCGATATTTTTTAAAGATTTCCCCCATAAAACATGAGAACTGCAAAAATTCTCCTTGCAAGAAATGAAAGCCCTGATTCCAATACACTCACAGGACTTCGAGTGAAAGGGCTTTGAGGGGGCAAAAAGAATATTATAAGATTCAAATTTAAATTAGGAGCACTGAAAACATTGGAACTGACAACTTTCTCTGCCTCAGTAAATAAGAAAACTCTGCTTGTCTCATCCAAGTGGTATCAGTAAATAGCTGGGAGTCATGAATGCTACAGCCTTTTTCTGTTAGTCAGAACACCTACCTGCTGGGCACTTCTCAGGAATATATACCTTGTAAACTCTTCTCATGGAAGCTATTAGCATTGATTTCAATGCACCTTTCAGTACAAAGTGGTAATGCTTTTTCCCTAATAGAACTTTATTGTGTGCCTCTTTGAACACACAGCTTTTCTGGTCATACACATTTGTCCTAACAGCAAGCTGCGGTTGCAACAGAGGGCAGCAACCAGAAGTTGCTCATATATTGCCTTCTCCTTTTCCAGCACTCTCTGGGTTTATACTAAGCTGAATGAAACGTAATCTTAATGAATAAATCACGCAGTGCAAGATATGTGGGGAGAGGGAACAAAGGGAGAAAAAGCCCTGTCTGCATTTGGCTGGCAAGCTTCAGAGCATGCTGGCCTAGTATCTTTCATTGCTGCAAAATTATATAGCAACTTCTCAGCCCTCTATAAGCATGCAGGCTTATATTTGTGGTTGCAAAGAAAATCTTTTCAAGTGCAAACAGCATGTAAACTCCTCACTGCCTAACAATATCTCTCAGAGGTGCAAGCTGTCTCTATGCTTACTGCCAGGATATTAGCCCTGAATCTTAGCGCTGACACATAGCCAGAAGTATGGGCATCTCTAATAAGTGCATGCTAGTTGTACCTCACGATTCTGGTACTTAAGCTCTTCCCAAACAAAACCAAACAAAGTGTCACATCTCTTGGACCTGCAACATCCGCAGGCCCTGGCTAAGAAAAAAAGTGCATGTCTGTGTGCGTACTGTCCCAGATGTGCATTTGTTTTTTAGAAATGCTGAGCACCCACAGTGCAGGGAAGCTTCCTGCTGGGGTATAGCAAAGGGTTATTGCTCAGAAGGTTTTTGCTTCCACATGAGCACCAGCCAAATGTAGTGCGTGCTGCAGGCCAGGAGACCGGGAGCAGCTGTGCCACAGCACACTGCCAACGTCACTGTAGCTGTCCTGGAGCTCCTGTGACTGAGCTCCAGCAGAAGCAGCAGGTTCTCAGCATCCCTAAGCATCCTGGCAGCTTGGTGGGCATGAGTGGCACTCGCTGTTAAAGTGGTGCACGGACATCATTTCAGAACAGGGCTTTCACAGAGCTGCTTTCGGCATTTCCACAGTGTAGCTTTCACCATGGGCAGTGGTCAAGCCTGAGAGCATTGATCAATAAGGTCTGGAAGGCAAGAAACCAAAACACGTAGGACAGCTGATCGTTGTTCTGCTGATGTGCAATTTCATCAAGCAGCAACAGCAAAATACTGCTCCACGTCATGGCAGGCTTGGAGAAGGTTATGTTCTTACCTCCCCAAAAGAAGCAATAACAATATTCCTGATGCTTTTCCTCCAAACACATGCTGTGTGAATATGATCTAAAACCTAATGCACTGGGAACGGTTGCCTTTTGGGCTAGAGTTAGAACTGCATTCTGTCCTTTTGCATGGTTCAAACTCTCCTGCTGCTGGTTGTTGAAAATTAAGGTGAGCCTGCTTTTTCTGGGATTTTCCTGTGGGCTCTGCACTCATGTCCTAGGTGTTTCTGTGTACCGACTTCCACGCTGTTATTTTAGAGGTTGCCCCTGGTAGGTTAAACAATCTTCTTCCTATCACCCCACTGAGTGTTTGGGATTTCTGATAAAAGAGGGAGCAGCAATGTCAGTTACTATTATTAGAGTGACATTTTTATGTTTACCGACATTTCCTTCAGTTTACCAGTATCCCAGAGCCAAGTCAAACAACCCCACCTCCTCTTGCCATTCTTGCTGCTGACAACTCTCCTGGTTCACCTTGTGGTCATACATTTCCAGACAGTGCTGTGCTTTAGCTTTGTGGGACAGTCACATTCTAAGTCCCTATTAGAGGAGCCAGCTGTGCAGCTCCTCCATGCCAAGCCCAGGCTGTGTGGCCTCAATGTTCCTCTTTCTCATCATGAACATGTCTGGCTGTGGTTAGAATTTATCCCTGCAGCAAAAGAAGCAGCCAGAAGATGTTTGCACCATTACAGCCAGCTTTCTCAAAACATGCCTCTCTTGCCACTCAGCTGGAGGGCACAGGGTCCCTGTGTGGGACGTACAGCAAAGCTGATTTGAGAGACCATTTAACAACAACTGCTTCTCCTTCTCTGCAACATCTGAGACACCAACCCTTTCTCCCACCACAGGGGTGGAAAACCAGCCAGGCTCCACCAGCCGCGTGTCCAAGTCTATGCAATACAATCTGGGCATTTGCACCCTGGCTTCCAGTGACCCAGCTGGGTAAATCTGGTCTGACCGGGACACGCATTTCTGTTGGCACCCCGTGATGAAATGGTTTCATGGCCTCACCAAAATGTGTGTTGCACAGAGGGAGAACTCCCAAATGCCCCAGGTCTGCAGCCCCCAGCTTCCTTCACCATTGTCTGCTCTCATGTTTTTCTTTTCTTGCTATAAATGAGAATGTAGCCCTTGAAGCTGGATGTAAAAGAGTTATTTTCATTTGGATCCTATAGGACTTTTCTGTAGGAGGAACAATAAGGCACTGTACAAAACGTGTAAATAGTTATATCACTCTGATTTATGTTGAAAACGTGTTTTAGTTATAGCTACAGGAACTATAAAAGACAGTCTGAAATACTCTCAAGGCTTCCTTTCTTTCATGAGAAGAACTGTTTTACAACAAAAATAAATTACATATATTTGCTTGTATCTCATTGTGCATTTTCTAGAGAAGGGAGGAAGGTAGCATAAGACATTGTGCAAAAGAAAGCAAATGTATGCAGATCTGGTTGTTGTCCAGAATTGTATTTTGTGCCAAATAAAAGGTTATTTTTTTTAATTGAAAATACTATACTGTAAGAAACTATAAAAAAATTACAGTCTGTATTTACTTCATTAGCTTCTTTTACTTTTCCCTGTCCTTAGACTATTACTTGAGTCTTTAAAGAAAACTCCTAAGCAACTGTTAAAAAATCTGTCGGAACCATTAGAAGTGACTCTAATGTTAATAGGTAATACAGAGGGACATTCAGTTAGTATCTTGTAAACCATGCTATTTTCTACTCTGTTAAGAAAGGCACACCTGCAACAAGCATTTAACCTCCACTGAAGCTCACAGAAATGTCTGAGGACTCACGGTAGATTGCTGATCATGACTCAGGAGACCTGTTTTTCCTCTAGTTGTTTTTCTCTAGGTTTTCACCAAGTCCTCATTGTCAGGCTTAAATTCGACTCAGCTGGACTATGGACAGGTTATCTGCAATAGAAAACAAATCCTTCAATAATGTTATTATACACCCATTATATGAGCAGGATAGATGGAGATGGCTGGAGGAGCTGAGGTAAGGGCAAAGTGCAGAAATGGATGATGGATAAGGAGAACATGAAGCAGCAAGGTAAAATGAAAGAAGGAAATGGGGAGCCCAGGAGAACAGTGCTGCCTTGGGCACCTGAATCTGCATTTGCCTGCAGAGGGAAACCAACTCCATCCTGGTAATGCATTGCAGTGATTTGCTTGCAGAGCTAGTGACTCTGTCACGCTAGAAATGGTGCTGAGATGAAGCAGGGGTGATTGATAGTCTCTGTGAATACTGTGCCAGGACCACGGGTGGGTGCAGCAGCCACAGAGTAGTTTGGGAAAGCGGGCTGTGCTGCTGTGTGGCTGCCCCTGTAACATGAGGTCCAGAGTGCGCAGCATCATATATAGAGTTGGATGAATGTGGGGCAGGGGAGAAAATACAGTTCCTGCAAAAACAACACTGGGACATGCTATAAAGAGAGGATCATACAGATCCATACAGACCTCGTATATGTCAAGACGGAGTGGGGCACTGTTGAGATTTGCACAGTGAGCAGTGAAATGCAGCTCACCTTGGGCCTTCCCATATTCGGCAGGGAGGACCTCCAGTGTGGGGAGCTCAGGGACAGGACAAGGCCATCTTGTCATTGGCAGTCCTTCTCCGCCTTCATTTCTCCTTCCCTGAAAGAGATGCAAGAGAGGAAATAAACTGGTGAATGTGAGGGAAGCTACTTAGCTAGCACGAAAACTTGGCTTTTTGGCACAGCAAAGATGGAGGTCAGCATTACCAGAGCATCAACACCAAGTCATTACCAGCCTTTGGCAATATGGTGGTGTGAGCTCCAAAGGGGAGTGAGACAGCCCCATCCACAAGCCAGGACAAGGACTTTTCGGTGGGAACTTGCAGGAGGCAAGGCTACAGATGCTGGGGCCAGGGGCGCAGCGATAATCCAGGCTCGAGGTGACAAAGGCCTGGAGGAAAATCTTGGAATGAGAGCAGAGAGGAAAGGTTAAACCCTTAAAACAGTCTGGAAAACACATGGGTGTTCTAGTGCGAGGGCTGAGCTCTGGGCCATGGGTCTGGTGGGCAGCACAGGCTCTGCCGCTTGTAGGAGAGGTGTGGAAGGACAGAGAGGGGAGGTGGTGAGGAGGAGGTTCAGGGGTCCAGTGGTGGCCAAGCTGGGTGTCAGCCAGTGTCAGCAAGGAGATGTCAGATGTCAATGCAAAACTAAGCTACTGGAGGTCCAAGTACATTTACATTTGCTTAAAATTTAGGGTGGCAGCTTTGCAGCTCCAAGAGTGCAACCAGAAAGCAGAAGATCCAGGAAAGCCCTGGGCCAACTCCCATTCCCAGGCTGAGGCCAGAGGCCAGCTCCCTCTGTCTTCACTGGCAATCGGGGGTTTTCTTCAAAAGAGGAGGAAGCGGGGTGCTTGGCTGACGAAAGACAGAAGTGCTGGGTGGTGCTGGAGGAGTGCCTCCCGCCCTCCCTGCGGCTCTCCCCTCCCGCCCTGGAGTCAGAGCTGGAGCTGCTCCTGGTTGAGTCAGTGCAAGGTGCTCGCTGGTGTCAGGCGCTGGGAGTCACTGCTTGACGCATGACTTCAGCCTGCGGGGAAGGAGAGGGGCAGCGGGGGAGCAAGAGCAAACACAGCTTGAATATTAAGTCAGAGCGACGAACGTGCATTTGCTCTTAGGCAAAAGCCGCAAACCCCAGAGCTTTCACTCAGCCCCCAGGCTTTCACTTGAGAAAACCACAAAAAAAAGGGTCAGACAAATTTGTACGGCTGCAATCTTACCTTAGGATTTGCCATCATTAGCTGAGGTGTAGCCACTTAGTCCCGCTGTTGCAAATGGCCAGCAGCATCCCGACTGCTGCCCACCACGGGGCAGGCAGAGGATGTTGTCATGCCATGAGTGGCGTTTTGAAGGGGCAGCCCCGCATCTCTTCTTACCCACTTACAGGATCTAGTCGCTAAACATCTGGCTTTTCTGCCCAGGTGGCAGAACGGGCTTTGAATGTCCATTACTCCTGTCTAAAGAGACAGTATTGCTTTTTCTGTCTTTAATCTCAGGAAGAAAGGAAACAATTACATGGTCCAAAGTCTTAAATAATAGCCTGTAACTTAGATGGCCTCTCAGTGATTACAGCTAGCGTCGTGGCCCTCTAGAAATACCGTCAAACACCTCTTATACACTACCAGTCCACTTAGAGGAGAATCAGGGCACCTGTTTAATTTTTACATCTCTCTATGTAATATTATTTCTTGTACTTTTTAAATCAAAGACCACACACAATTCTCAGCTGGTTTCTTGAAAAGGCAACAACACAAAGTAAAGGGCAGAAGAAACCCTTGCCAAGATGCCTCTGGTAATAGGAAAAGTTCACATCTGCAACAGCTAGCCCTTCAAGGGCAGGAGGCAGGAGGGCACCCTTTGCTCTCAAGGGGCTCTAGCAGGGGTTAAAAAGAAGGCAATCGATGCACTGAGTTATATATCGGCTTAGTAGAAGAGCTGGTTGACATCAAGCAGGTGAGCCACCCACCGTGTGCTAGTCTGCTCGCTGGGCAGAGATCTGCTCTTTCACATGCAGACACTGTTCATGGGCAGTGGACAGTATTTTGCTTTTCAGAGTGGTGCCTGTTCTGTCCCGTGAACCTTGATTACTTTCTGCAGTGATTATATTGCAGCCCTTTTACTATTCTGAGCACTGTAATAATTTAAAGCCCTGGTACCTTGGCCGGGAAATGCTGGATTTTTCCTAATTCCCATTGTATAAATCTTTGAGCCTCCATTTTGTTGTTTATACATATGACATCTTCAGTACAGAGATGTGTGCATAAGGAATACATATGTGTACATATGCATCTCTGTGTTCAAACAAACAAGACTTGTATAACAACCATAAGCAACCACTTAATCTAATGTTGCAAGCTTTCCTTCTGTTTCTCTGTTTCCGTATTAGTGTTCTTTATGTACGCTACATCTTTGCTGTCAGCCCTTGAAAGCCAGGGAATTGTATCTCCTCCTATCTGCAAAAAAATCACCTACCATGTCTCAGAACCCCGTGCCAATAAATAAATCAAATAACAGCTCGCACCAGAGATCTGGGACTCTCCACAATCGTTTTTATCTTCAAGTGAATGATGTGGTGGAGAAAGCTGCTGAGCTTGCAGCTGTGAAGATTGAAGTCCTTTATTTACCCGCTGAACAGATAAAACAAGGGTGACAGCAGAGCAAACTTCCCCGCGTTGCCCCATGCCGACTAGGACGAACCCCTTCCAGCAACAATTCAATCTCCCAGCTCCGTCTTTGGTATCGCGCCAGCTGTGACAGCGGCTTTTTGTGACAGCAGCTTCTTATCACTGAAAAGTGGCCATGAAAAAGTCTCTCTCCCAAAGGTCAACAAACAGATGTGCATAAAAAGGAAACCTTACAAATGTTTGAGTAGTTCCTGATGTTTAATCGTACCCAAGGGTTGCACCGTTGGTGTCAAGCATGTGTTCCCTTTCCTATAGCACGAGAGGATTAACTATGCGAGGGCCACGTGCAGCACCCTGACTGACTGAAACAGGGCAACATGATTAATGTCAGACTGTACTTATTAAACATGATGACCTGGATGCAACCGCCCGCTCAGTAAGTCCCGCAATCACTGTGGCTGTAGCCTGGAGACATCACCTGCGCAGACTGCTTGCGTTTGTGATGTTATGGCCAGGACATGGGGCTGGGTGTCCCTCTGGCCTGGCCCAGGGCTTCTCTGCCGTGCAGGGTGCAAGCTGGTACATCAAACCGTCTTCATAATCCGGAGGACATCTTTTAATCCCTATGTTTAATTGAGCTAGGAGATACCTCCTTTACTTGTAATGCTTTTGGTGAAGTAACCTTGCTAAATCCAACAGGTACCTGATCCAGCCCTCCGGCCCAGCACAGGGTGTCCTTGTCAAGCTGGGGCAGTGTTATACCTTAATACCTGGAAGTAAAGTGTATGTTTGAGTGTTTCAGTGCACAGGGAGGGACTGCACAGGGAGTTCAGACCTTGTTGCCAGCCAGCAGAGCAATAAAATCAAGGCCATCAAACAGAGAGGGGAGTGAAAGAGGACAAAATTTCATTGAATAGAGGCATTTTGCAGAGAAAACCTGAATGATTTCCGTAAATTAGATGAAAGGACATCCACATATAACAAAAAAAGAAAATTGCTGGAGAGCATTTCTTTCCACAGGGATGAAATTCTCCTTTTTGCCCTCTGGTGAACAATGGTAAAGCCACAGTGTATTTCAGTGGGGACTGCAAAGCATGCCTGAAGACCTTCCTGAGAGAGAACAATAATCTTTAACAATTTGCACTGCGGCAGTGGAGAAGGTCACTCATTCTCTGTGCAGGCTGGAGCTAATGTGAGGGTAGGTCAGGTACAGGTCACGGATTTCTGTTTAAACAGATCCAGGAGACCCTGTACCCTGCAAAACTGGTGGTGAATAACAGCCAAAATGTCATAGCTGTTATTCCAGCTCATAGGCTCCAGTGAGTAAGTACATGTATTATCTTGCTCGTCTGTCATCTCTACAGTCTGTTCACCCCAAAGCCTGATTTTGTGGGTTTGGGAAATTTCCCACATTTGAGGTGTACTCCCAAATCACCAGCATCAATAGGATTTTGGGGCTGAATTCAGCTTTGAATTAATGAGCTTTCTATTACACATTGCTTCTGGTTCTTCCTTTCCTTTTAAAACGCCAGAGAAATCAATAACCAAAGCTAAGCTAACAAAAGGTTAAAATTTACCATTCTTACTGGATTGCAACCCTTCTGAGAAGGCTCATTGCAATTGTGCTATATCTCTACTGCATAATAACACATCTCACAGCTGCATATCATGCTATCTGACTATGGGACCATATAATGGACTCCATCTTCTCAGGCTTAACAAATTTATTCACAGAAAAAGATAAATCATGTGCAGCATTGCCCCTTTCTGAAATAAACTCCATAGAAAGAGGATTTCTCTAAAGCTTCTTTTTGGAATGATGCTTATTATTCATTTTTGCCAGAAAGCAAGGTAAATTTCACCAATTTGACTTCTGATGACAAATGTGATCTTGCAACTTTCTACATCTTTAAAAGTGACAGCTTCTCTGTTAACCTAACTCAATTTTCTGCTGTGATTGAACCTTTTTTCATGTAATTCAGTCACAGGGCTTTTTTTAACATTGAAGCCTGGCATGCCCTTTCTTTGTTTCGAATCCTGTAGGATAAATTGTACTGCCTCTATGTCCTCATGCTCTTTGGACTCACACTCTTATCCCATACAGAGCCTGGGTGTTTTTGTTTTTTCCTTCACCACATTTTTAATGCACACCTTTAATTGTGAAGTTTTTGTTGTGAAAATTAGGTGTCTGTCTTTAAGTAAAAATGGGTAAAGAGGTTTGGGGGACATTCATATTAGTGCTCTTGTGCACTTTGGCAGCCTAGTGCGGCTAAGTCCTGCCAGACCGATGGTCCCCACCCACAGCTTTGACCCCCTGCTGATCTAGCTGATCATTGCAATCAGCCTGGTGCTCCTCCCTTCTGGCTCCCAGGCCCACGCTGTTCTTACAGGGCAGCCCCAGACCTTCACACATTGAGATTATTTGGGGAATTATCTCAATTTATCTATTTTTCTTAAAAAAAAAAACAAACAAAACAAACAATCAAAAACCCAACCAAAGTTGAAATTAGAACCAAACTGTCTAACACATGCAGAGCCATGAGCCTTTAATTTAGGAAAAGTTTATTCTCAAGCAGTTATTCAATCCCTGTGATCTAAAATGCTACGGCTTACAACCTTGAAGCCATGGAAATTTCTATTTGGTTAGCAGCCCAAATCAAACAATTTTCTGGTGAACCCCTCCCACCTCCCATCTGAAGATAGTTTTGTTTCTAGTGAAATAATTAAAGGCTTTTTGATTTTGTTTTATAACCAATGGCATGGTATCAAAGGGCTGTGCCTGTGCTGAACACTTTTGGAGGACAGCGCTGCAAGGATGTGCAAGCTCCCCTGTGAAATTTTGGGCTCTCAGCGTGAAAGAACGAGGTGTATTTGTAAGTGCAGCAGCCAGTACTTGGCATTTTTACAGCGCTCTTTACAAGAAGTTGGTCAGCATTGAGCAGGATTGCCTAGGAGACACACAGCAGCAGAATTACTGGGCTGGCTCCGTGTTCCTGGATGAGGGAGAGAAAAGGAACTGAACAAGCTCAATAAAGAGTGCCTGGCAAGTATGTTTTCAAGTCTAATAATGAATAAAGATATCCAACTGCAAATCTTATGAGCCTCTGAACATGGGAACAGAAGCAGGGAAGAGTATAGCACTTTTTGCACTTCAGGGACAAGCAGAAAAATAAGAAATTTAAGGACTGGTAAAGTCAATGTGCATGTGTCTAGTATGCTTTTCTTTTCTCTGTCAGTCTACATGAAGGGATGTTTCAGGCCCCAAACTCTCTTTGGGCCCAATTAGGCAGCGGTAATTTACTTGCTGCCACTGCTGTCACCTTCATTTTGATGCTCTTGTAAATAAATTCCTTTTAAAAAGGGCAGTGATTATTTATCCAAGCCTGAAATTTTCTGACTTTATGGCAAAATAATCAAACGTCAAACTCTGACCTGACTTGGCACTCCACATAGCGACATACTAAAATACACGTGCACATACGTAGTATTAAAAACACTTATCAGAGAAGAGGTCCAGGCACCATGCTGGACCCTGGCAAGGTCAGGAAACACGACAGGAAACACAAGGTCTGGATACACAACAGCTGACAGCTATGGGATGCTCACAACCAACTTCTCCATCCCCATGGCTGCCCACATCACTGTGCATGCTCTCTGACGTGAGATGCTCCAGCTGGAGAGTACCCCAGCCGCCCCGGTGCTCACTTGCATGCTCCTGCTGTGTTCACATACCTGTGAGGCAAAGCTACCTGTGCTGGAGGGGGAGCAGAAAGCTTCTATGCCAACTTCTAAGCAAGATGCCTAACTACGGTATCCTCTTTCCACTCCTGAGTCCTGCCTCTGAACGCTAATGTTCTCTGAAACCCAGGTCTGTAAAGCCTACGTATGAAATGGTGAGCTGTCTATGCACCATGAACAGACAGGATGATTAAACAGTGGATGAACTGCATTCATGGTAGCACATCATGTATAAAGGGCAAAAAGAGAAACCTGTCAGACATAAAAGGAAATACTTCCCAAGTGACTGCTATTAACTGAAAGTGCCACCAAGCTTTTAAACAGAGTGACCTCACTCTGATGCCTTTGCCGCAGCCTTTCATGCCGGCTGACATTGTCCTGGAGACATCCTTTAGGTGTCTAGTCATACCGTAGGGACACTGGAATTAGGTTATTCAGGATGTTCCCAATTATCTCCATTACTCTTTTTCTCTACCATTAGGGCAGCTCTGGGAGCTCTACAAAAATAGAACCAGGAAAAAAAATAATTGGGAGCAAATTAACCACAGAAGATGCAGCTTTGTCCTTCAAGACGACCAATTAGAGATTTCTGTTTTATCATTGCGTTTTGATTTGCTTGCATATCTGTACCATTTATCTTGCCCAGCTATCTAAATAAAAGATGCAGACACCACACAGTCGAGGAAAGCTCTTTTCTTTGAGGTACACAATGACTTCTAGTCTACTGAGGTTACTTTTCTCATTTGATACCTGCCTCATGTTATTTGAGATGACCTTCTACTCCCTGTGCTGCAGGGAGTTTAAAATCTAGGCCTGAATGTGGGATCCCTCTCTATTATGAATGCTCCTGGATATGCCACCATATAAATTTTGTAAAGTTTGGGAGTTTATGTAAGGTTTGTCTTTTGCCTTTCTGGGATTGGGCAGCACATATGGTTTATGTCAGCATTTGTAAGGTTATCGCAAAGGTTATCTTGGCTAAATTATAGCCCTTTGTTTATCCACGTGGTTGGGTATGGTGCAAACATCTGCACTGTCAGTAAAATCTTTCTGCTGGCCTCAACCCTGACCTGGAGGTACCAGACTCTGAGAGGTTACGTGGCTCCATATGAAAGTAGCTTTGAAGGGGCTGTGAATTAAAGCTGACACATTACCTGAAATACCTGTCCCCAAATTAGCTGTGAAAAATCAGCAGAAGATGCCAGTATGTCTTTGTCTAGCAGCTCACTGTGGTCAGCAAAGCTTCTCCTTGCCCTAGGAACTCATGCGTAACCTGTCTCAAAGATTAGAGAAACTGCAGTTGTAAGGGGATAACTGGAAGTACTCCAGGAGGGTTGGGGGACAAAGCCATTCTGCAGTGCATGCTGCTCTTGACAGCTAGGGACTGCGCTCTGCTCCAGCAATCCTGAAATCACGCTGCAGTGATCTTTTATTCTCTTGCCACAAAATCCCTGCCATCCCTCCCCATTGCTCTCCTCCTCTGTCCACGCATCAGCGTGAAATAGGAAAGTCCATGCTGGCAAACAACCATTTAACATCCTCTTTCTTCACATGGATTCTGTCAAAGATGGGGGACTCGTAATCCACCTGAGGCAGAATTTCTTTTTGTTCTTGCGTGTTCTCAAATTGTCCTAAAATCATCTGCTAGATGAATTATCAGCTCCTCTTTTCCCGACCCACTGCATATCACCCTGCATTCTGCAGGGAGAATTCAGTTTCAGATCTGAAATTTCTGATTCAGACTTGCTCTTTCACTCTATTTATGAGGCTTTGTTCTGATCCTGTCTGTGCCAGTGTGCCTCAAGCATAAAATCACTGAAGTAAAGTGGTGCTAATCTGCTGTGCATCCCGAATCTGTCTCGCTGCATAAGTGTGCATGTGCCTGTGTGTACGTATGCCTAAGCGTGTGCACGTATGTGTGTAATCTAGCTGAAAAGAGGTTCTAATTAGAGCTAACCAAATACTGGAAGCAATTTTTCTTTGAATAAATTATTCAGTGCATTTTGTCTTTGTTCATCTCATAAATTATTCAATGAGTAGTATTTGAACGGTGCTAGAGCTGATAGGCTACTGCAGAAATGATTAGTCAAATAGCATATTCAGTAGAGAAGATCAACATTTGCTAAATAATGTATTTGGCAAATTATATTCATCCAGCCCTAGTTCTAATTGATCCAAAGAGAAATGCAGACAGCACACGGTGCTCATGGATGGCTTGGCAAGTGCTCGGGAAGCTGATCCTTTCTGCTCTTCCTCCTTTCCCCCCCGATACAAATAAACGTACAGTTTCCCGTTGGCATCGATGTGCGAGACACAGTTGTGAACACACCTCACAAGCCTGGGTTGCTGGTACACCCTACACCTGTGTGCACTTTCCCTTCCAAGTCATGGGCAAGGCGACAGCCTCTGGGCGAGTGTCCCACAGCTAGAGGCGGATATCCAGATCTCAGCATGTTGTGGTGGGCTGCCGAAACCAGCCTGTTGGCTTGCAAGCCTGCAGACTCCTCGCTTGCTTTCTTGCATGTAGCTGGTGTCAGGCGTGTGGGCAGAAGCTCGACCGACACAGAAGGCTGGAACTTTTTCTGCTGCTTTGTCCTCAAATTATGTGGTTGCAAGGCATTTACTAGATTGTAAAGTTGCAGGCATGCAAATAATTTATTGGAAAAGGAGGAGAATCTTATTTGTTTCAGGACCTGATTTCAGGGACATGAATTAGTACGTTTTTCGTGGCAATTTTATGCCAGACATTATGGAGACATACTACATCTTTGTTAAATTTTGATTTTTTTGTTTCCTTTTACCATCTTCACTTCTTCTTTTTTATGAAAATAAACCCCAAACAAATTCAAACTCCTTCTTTCCACATGACATTTCTTTCTGTGCAGCCTTTCATCAGAAGAGAGCTGTTTTTCTTGGAAACGTCGAGCTAAGCCTTTGAAAAAATTAGATGTCATTGGCTGTGTGAAATGTCTTCCTTCTTTTTCAAAGCCAAACCTCAAGGATATCTTGTTTAGAAACTTCACATCTGCTTTATTTAACAATATCCTGGAACGTACAATTCAAATTAGGCTTTTATTATATTTTGATGGTACTATTATTAATAGAAAAATATAAGTCATCTAAAAGATCAATGCAGAGTGCCAGACACTTTGCATAGTAGCTTATTTCTGGAAAAAAAAAAAAAAAAGAAAAAAAAAAAAAGACCATTGGCTCCAACAGTACCTTTGTAGGCTCGGGTACTACTCATCAATCCCATTCTTTCTACCCGTTGCACGCATATTTACATGTGTTGTGTATGCACTTAAACACACACGACAGCTCTGCAACCCACCAATGTTTGAAATTCTTTTGACTTTATTTATAAGGAAGGTTAAGAGTGGGAATTTTCAAGGCTAGGCCCTTTCTGTGTTTACTGTTGTAGGAAAAGGGACATGAGCTGCAGGCGGATGCTCAAGCAAAGAAGTCGACCCAATAAAAACCGCACGCTAATTTCTCAGTTGGTTAAGAGGATTTGCTGGATTTTTCTATCTCCATCTGCAGGCAGAGTGTTGTCCCCTCACAGGAACGCCGATCTGGCTTGAGGTTCCTCAGCAGTGTGCGGAGCCAGGCTGCGGTTCGCCATCCCTGATGGCGAGGGCTGCGGGGCCGCCGGTGCCATCGCTGCTCTTAAACCACATGCCAAACTGCTTTTGGTCCGGAGTCACTGTGGTTACTCATGACGAAATCGAGCAGAAATGTGGTTTTGCAGCTAAAATTAGGTTGTAATCAATTTTATGCAGCATTAATCACTCTTGTAAATAAGCCCCTCCAGCCACGTTTAAATCAAGCTGTAAGGCCTGAACTAGCACAACAAAAGACTCCATAAAATCAGTCCGAGTTATCCCCCCCATAGTGACTAATTACGTTAATTAATTCAAAGCCTGATTAAACAAAATTATGCTAAAAGAGAATCACCTCTGTGAGTCTTCAGAAATGCTGCTTGTATAACTAGGGAACGAATTGTTTACTGCTGTGGAAATTTGTGGTTTGTACATGCGTTGTTTTTTTAAAATTTCTTTTAAAATTTGACTACCTCATTTCTGATTTCATAACAAAGTCTTTGGCCTCAGGTTTTGCCCCTCACAGGAGGTGGTATCGGTTGGTTCTCGAAATAGCACATAGCTGCCCTGGCCTTTCCTCGCAGGAGTGACCGAACAGAAACGGCTGGAAATGGTGAGTGCCAGAGATGACTCCGAGCAAAAACCTCAGGCCTGAAATTCCCCACAGTTTCAGAAAGCTTGGTGAAGGCATCTTGGCTGTTGAGGCTTGGTCATCCAAGCTAAAAATAAGCACCCTCATTTACCAGGGAGCTACAGAACCATTTTTAACTCGCTCCTGTGGAAATTAAGAAACTTGTTTGGCTGTTGCCACGGAGGCATCTGTGATGCTCTCCAGACACAGGCTACTGAAGCTTTACATTGCTTCCACTTGAAATTTAGAGAGGCCTCACCGACACGGCCGGCGTGAGAAGCCAGGGTGTTGTTCCCTTCGACAAGGGTGGCAAGTTTGTTCCAGCCCACAGGTAATTGGGCATTAGCAGGGGGTGTGACCGAAAATGACAGACCTGCATTTTAAGCCAGACTTAGCTGTCGTGGATACTCAAGGTATCAAGGATAATTCTGAGAGAAATGAAATACTGAGCTGCAGTGTAAGATTATTCAACATTAAAATATTAAAACATAGTAAGCAATATTATAACTAAATAAAAAAAAATAATTACGTATGGTAATCAGTGAATGATGCAGTTTATATCTTCTGTAGTTCTGTAAGCAGAATAAGTATTATTTTCAGTCCTGACTCCCTGTGTCTGAATACAGTCATATTTTAAAACCCAGAAGATGCTAACGACCTCAAATGCTGGATCAGAGGTGAGCTGAAAGCAATACATAATAGTATCCTCTTCTCTCCAGTGTATAACAAGTGGAAAAAGGGGGAAGAGACTGCAAGAAATAGTAACTGAGAGGCATGGAATGTAGGAAATTGCTCAGGGACACTAGAAAGATCAGGAAAAAAAGAGAGTTAAAACCAAAACAGTTTGCTCTTAGAGAAAGAAGAGAGCCTCTGGTGATGGGATATGTGATTAGGTGGGGATGAGGAAATTGTCAGTGATGGGGAAAGGCGGATGCGTTGGATAAATATTTCTGTTTTGCAGTTGGAAACAAATAATTTATATCCTCATTTTAAGTGAGGACAGAAAAGACTTTCCATTAGTAAGCAGAGTGACTGTTGAATAACCTTTAAGAGAGAGAAAAATATTTATATGTGTACCTCCAAAGAAGTTATAGGCCAGGCCTCCTCTAAAGGACCTGGCTGCAGGGATCATGAGCCCACCAGTACTAATGCTGAGCAGTTCCCAGATGCTGGAAGGCCCCCAGGAAACTGGGCAAAGGCTAATTTTATGCCAGTAATTCCAAAAAAGGGAGCAGATGAGTTGGGTTTCTCCGAGCTGGTTAGCCTTACATCAGTCTGGAGTGAAATAATGGAAAAGCTGATACATGATTCGGCTGATAAGAACAGAGGAAGGAGGGAAATGTAATTCATACCTCTCAACATATGGGAAACCCAAATGAAAAAGCTTATACTTTTAGTGTCCATGCTTTAAAATTCACATTGAAAAAGCCGGAGTGTGGAGAATGCAGTTACAAAATGATTCACAGGCCAGAGGAAATGCCTTGCAGGGAGAGGCACAGAGGTTAGCTTGTCAGAAAGGAGATGGAATGGTGCCTGAATTAAAATTTATAAGTAACTTCACAGGGATAAAATGGCAGACCCTAAAGGGTTAGTTAACCTGGCAAAGCAAGACAAAATGAGAAACAATGGCTGAGAATCAAAGCCAAATCAATGCACCTGACAGAAGGCTCACATTTTTAACAGAGAAGATGATTAATGAATGTGATGGATTCTCCATGTTTTGATGGCTCCAGATCAAGCCTGAACTGCCTTTTGAATACATAAGCTCTTGGGTTCAGTGTAGGGAGAAGTGGTTAAAATTAAATGACCTGTGATATATATGCAAGGTGTCAGACCGAACGGTCTGTCTGATAGTCCCTTCTGGCCTTAAATTGTAGGCAATGCAAACCTGAAAGATAAATCTGGTCCTGAGTACCTCAATATTTTCCTTTTTTATTTATAGAACCATAGAATCATAGAATGATTTAGGTTGGAAGAGACCTTAAAGATCATCTAGTTCCAACCCCCTTTCATGGCCAGGGACACCTCCCACTAGACAGGTTGCTCAAAGCCCCATCCAGCCTGGCCTTGAACGCTTCCAGGGATGGGACCTCCACAGCTTCCCCGGGCAATTTGTTCCAGTGCCTCACCACCCTCATAGTGAAATTTTTTTTCCTAATATCGCTTCTAAATCTACTCTCTTCCAGCCATTACCCCTCATCCTATCACTACATGCCCTTGTAAAAAAGTCCCTCTCCAGCTTTCTTGTAGGTGCCCTTCAGATACTGGAAGGCTGCTATAAGGTCTCCGTGGAGTCTTCTCTTCTCTGGGCTGAACAACCCCAACTCTTGTGAAAATAAAGATTGCAGGTGTGTGCAGTGTTCCCAGCTGGGTTGGTCACCCATTGGGGGCAGGAAGATATGTGCCGAGGCGCCTCACTGGTAGTGTGACCCATCACACATGCCACCCATGTGCAGGAGCATAGATTTCTGCAGGCACAGGCAGCCTGATGCCACATATTTTTCAGTGCTTATATGCACTCAGAAGCCCCTTGCCTAAGCTACCTCCAGGGAGCAATTCATTGACAAAATACTGAATCCACCCCATAATCCCTGTGGGTCTCCTGGGAAGGAAAGGCAGCTAGGAACAGGTTTCAGGGTGATTAAGCTGTCATAGCAGGCACCTTCGCCACCAAATAACCCCTGATCTGTTGAAACTTCTTGTCTGCATTAGAAATGTTTTGTAGGTTGGAAGAGACCTTAAAGATCATCTAGTTCCAACCCCCTTTCATGGGCAGGGACACCTCCCACTAGACAGGTTGCTCAAAGCCCCATCCAGCCTGGCCTTGAACGCTTCCAGGGATGGGACCTCCACAGCTTCCCCGGGCAATTTGTTCCAGTGCCTCACCACCCTCATAGTGAAATTTTTTTTCCTAATATCGCTTCTAAATCTACTCTCTTCCAGCCATTACCCCTCATCCTATCACTACATGCCCTTGTAAAAAAGTCCCTCTCCAGCTTTCTTGTAGGTGCCCTTCAGATACTGGAAGGCTGCTATAAGGTCTCCGTGGAGTCTTCTCTTCTCTGGGCTGAACAACCCCAACTCTTGTGAAAATAAAGATTGCAGGTGTGTGCAGTGTTCCCAGCTGGGTTGGTCACCCATTGGGGGCAGGAAGATATGTGCCGAGGCGCCTCACTGGTAGTGTGACCCATCACACATGCCACCCATGTGCAGGAGCATAGATTTCTGCAGGCACAGGCAGCCTGATGCCACATATTTTTCAGTGCTTATATGCACTCAGAAGCCCCTTGCCTAAGCTACCTCCAGGGAGCAATTCATTGACAAAATACTGAATCCACCCCATAATCCCTGTGGGTCTCCTGGGAAGGAAAGGCAGCTAGGAACAGGTTTCAGGGTGATTAAGCTGTCATAGCAGGCACCTTCGCCACCAAATAACCCCTGATCTGTTGAAACTTCTTGTCTGCATTAGAAATGTTTTGAAGACACCTTAGACGCTGCACTGCAGTATAAGAATCTGCCCTTACATCAAGCCAAAAGCATCTCAGAGACCTTGATGCTGTGGAGACTCATCAGGCTTTTCTTTTGGCAGTACAAAAAGGGAAGCAAAAGGAAGAATTACCCCCACATGTGCACCCTGTACCAGGCAGAGGGAGAGCAGATGATGGCAGAGGATAGCCCCAATGGGCCAGGTTCTGCCTTGGGAATTTTGTGGTCTGAAAGACCCTGTTGATTTGAGTGGAGCTGCAGCAGGCGCAGTATGTAAAGGTGGCCCCTGGATATCACGGTCGCTCAGGCGTGCAGGTAGAGTAATGCTCACTATCCTGTCGTTACAACAGATAGTGTGTTGTCACGGTTTGTCTGCTCCCACCTAAGAGACTAAAAAAGAGACGCTGTAATGGCCTTTTCAGACATTCTGCACTGCCAAAAAAAGCGTTTCACTGCAAACTCATATGTTGTCTGTTGCACAGCTCTGTGAAATGCTTTGCATGGTAAAAAGTGTCTGAGAGGGAAGATTATGTGAAATGAGTATTTGAGCAGAGGTGACTAATCCCTTCAATTGACAGTTGATAGGAGTGGTTAACTGCAAAAAGGTTTGATGTATGTAAAGCAGTGTGTTCTGTCCTTTGCAGTTTGCTGTTGCTACTGCAGTTAAAGTAGTACATTTTTTCCCACTGTAATCCTGTGCTCTGTGTTTTGCTCATGTGTGAGACATTTTCCTCAGCCTGAATTCTCAGCCTTTCTGAATCTCTTTAATATCACTTTACAAATCATGTTCAGGCCTTCTTTTAGGTACAGTGTAACAAATACTATTTATTGCTATTCTACTGTGCTAGGTACTGTACAAACATATATTGAACTAGTAGGAATATTGTTATGACATTTTCTCAGTCATATTCCAGCTTCAGTGCTAGAGGCAAGAAGCGAGAAATAACCTTCTCACAGGCTGTTTTTCTTATTCTTCCCCTCAGCTCCACTCTTTCTTGCACCTCTTGCAGCCATTTACACCTGACTGAAGAGAAAGTGAAGTAAGTGTAAAATGCCACCCACTTAGCACAGATGGAAACTTTACATTACAAAAAATGGAAACTTTGCATTACAGAGAAGATGGTGAAGGAGTCAGGCCACAGGGAGGGAGGTATCACCCATGTATAGTTAACCTAAAGAGCTGCACACCAAGATGTGCAGATGGGAAAGTGCTAGCGAGGGCATCTGGAGGAACAGCTATTGAGACTGGGATCAGCCTGTGCTCATGCAATTACAACCTGTCCCTTTTCACCTCTGTGGTACTAGTTTTTACGAGTTTCATAAACTCTCAGCCTGAAAGAGACAACTGTAATTTTATTGTTATTTAACACCATGACCATTATTCTTTTTCCCAGCAATTTTGATTCTGAGCATGAAAATTATGTTTGAGGTACACCTTCAGGTTCTGCGTCTTGACAAGTTCCTCAGTCTTGATACAAAGATGCAAAAAATCTTCTTTTACTTCACATTGTGATCTTTGCAGTTTCCCGGATTCCAGCAGTCATTTTGTTAGGTTTTTGTTGGCTTCATTTATGAATTATCCCCATTGCAATCTGAGGTGTTACTGTAGCCTAAACCTAGTGTAATTCAGTAGTAAATCATGCCTGTGGAGCAAGAAAGGATGTGTCTATCACACTAGTATTGTTTTCCTCTGTCATTCACATGCCACTTAAATGTTCCCTTCACATGTTTAGATATCGCCATGATTTTACAACAACATACTATTAATGCTAGAGGGAAGAATAAGAGTGCACCCATTTTATAACTTGTTTAATTCCTCATTGAAGAGCTTGACATAATTGGGAATGACTGCAGATCTGTTGTTATAATTAGAATTTGGTCTTTAGCCCTAGGCTTTTCCCCTTCAGGGGGGTTGATTGGAGGCCTGGGAGGCCTCACATCTCAGCATGCTATTTCCTGAAGCCTCTTTCATCCCTGCTGCTAAGTGTATACTGAGTGACTTGGAGGGTAAAGAATGAAGCTGTACAGGCTCTGCAGAAGCAGAGCAACTAAGTTATTTGTGCCGAGGTAGAGAGAGACCAAACCATGCTTTCCACAGGCAGTGGAACAGCTAGGATTTTCTGTTACAAAGCGGCACCAGTATCTTCTGCTGAACGTTGCGGTAACCCTCTGGTTAGGATCCACTGGGCAAACATGATGAGAACAAGAGAAGGAGGCAAGGAAAGCAGAAAATATTACAAGGAAGACACAGCCTTCTGGTGTCTGCAGGGAGAAGAGCTTTCTCCCTGTGCAAAGGATTTCTCAGACTCATTTTTCTAGGGTTGGCCAGAGCAAATCCACGTGGGCCAAAGTGCTGCTAGAATTACCACTGTCAGGGTCAGCTGCATCTGGACTGCAGGAGAGAAGCAGGGGGAAGAAGGCTGTAGCATAGCCATTCTACTATCTCCTAGGCACGCTAGCGGGAGCCTCACTGCTGCAAGCCACCCAGTTAGCCCCCTTATAGAAACAGAGCTCTTTGCACCACAACTGAACTTGAGAAACCATCTTTTTATAGGGTCTGGGTTTGGGCTGGGTGACACTGAGGCGAATTCTCAGCTGCTGTGAATTAGCACCGCTGCATGGTCTTCCGTTACACCAGCTGGGGGCTAGGCCCTTATCAGAGTTTATTTACAGAAATGGGCACGATCTTTCAAAGCAGTCACACTGCTGGAATAGGCAGCGGAGTGACAAAAGATGTGGCTGGAAATGTGCTATGGGATCTCTTCTCTGCTGAAGCACAAACAGGTGGTGCAGGTATACATCAGTCATCTCTGAATCGTCAGGTATCTCTGCATGCTGTCATCAAAAAGATACAGCTGCAAAACCCGTTTGTCCCAGGGACTTCAGTGGGTCCAAATGCTGTTATATGTGTGTGCAACAAGCTCCCCACAGTGCGACGTGCATGCCTATGTGCTTGCAACATGGGCTTATGCACATGTGTGTCCAGTTTCATATATCCACCCAACCTGGGTCTGCAAAGCCTCTCAGCTTCACAGAAGTATAGTTCCACTGAAATTAGAAAGCAGAAGCATTTACAATGGGCTCTCTAGAATGTCTCAATCCAGAGCAAAACTTCTTCAGGCTCTTCAAAACATTTTCTCGATGAATACATCACCCTTTCTCTGCTCCTCTCCTTTCCCTCTTGCACAAACACATGCATAACTTTTTGGTGACTTTGCTATAAAAGTCCCGCCACCCCTCCCCAGGAAGTCTAGACTCTGCAGAGTTGGAATGTGCCTTATTGATCTGTCAAGCTGTTATATCTGGCCATTAGATTCACACGTACTCTTCTGAGATTAGCTAAATCGCTCTGCAAACTGTTAATAGGCAATTTCACAGACCCAGCTGTCCAAAGATAACAAGAAAAGTTCAGAAAACAGAGTTTAGGTAACTGATCTGTGACTGTGGAGGGCTTGTAAAGCTTTCAAAATGGACTGTGAGTGAAGGCAATTGGCGAGGAGCAGAGGCAGCCCAGATCTCTCAGGATATAGTCCTTACACCTATTCTGTTGATTATGTGTCACTCACTGCAACAACCTGGTATTATTTGCTTGACCTTTGTTCTTTGGCCAAAGGCAGGGGGTAAGTCCAGCAGGAACTGCCCTGTACCTCCACGTGAAATTGCTGGATAAAGATGCATGAGCAGCTTCAGGGCTGAGCAAAATAACTTCACTTCCTGTGGTGAAGCCTGGAGGCTGAATTTCAGGGAATGACTGACATTTCCAGCAGCTCTCTGGGATCTCTGGGGATCCCTGGAAGCAAAAGTGTGCCAAGCCATATGCTTCTCCAGGAAGTGGCCCAGGTCATGGTCTGTTAAAGAGAGAAGCATTGTCCATTGTGATTACCTACACTCTCAGCTGCACTTCCGAAACCAGCAGGAGTGAAAATGTCAAACCTGAGCGCTGATGGGGAAACAGATGCCTCTCCCCATTTAAATATGAGTTCATGGTCCCTTTGGGAGAGCAATATGTGAATCTCCGAGCAACACACACACATCCAGAGATGGACCCTGACCTAGGATCTTGCTCTTTGCAGAGACTTCTGAGCATGACCTCCTGAAGATGGCAAGGAACAGCAGAAACCCCAGCCTGCCTGGGTTAGGCACCCCATGAACACTGCCAGGCCAGGATGACTGTCGGGCCATGTACAGAGTCAGCAAGCTGTGCCTGTTCTACAGTGCAAAGGTGTGCCCACAGCTCAGGCCAATGCGTGGAGGTTATGTATGAACTCCTTGATAGTCACCGCGATGTGGAGTTCAGTGATAGCCGAGCACCTCAGAGTTTCTGCGTGGGTTTTGCAGCTGGCTTGGTGCCACGCTGCCAGGGATGGGAGTGCCTGACCTCCCTAATTTCACTCCAGCTGAGAACGCGTGTACAAAATACAGTGATGCCTTTCAGACATACCCCATTACACGCCTGGGTGCTGTGGTGCCCATGCTGCTAATTTCTCCTCTGGGGTCAAATGGGTAGCAAACACCCTTGCTTATGACACAGATTCATAGATCTGAAGAATTTGCCAAGCCTAAACTGAAGTCCAGTGCCACATAGCTCCATCTACACTTTTACTCTCCAAGGAAGTCTGTTCAAACTCTGACTGTCATTGCCTTTGGAGAGATGCCCAAACATATTTCTCGGCAAGGCTTGGATCTTCCCCTATCTTTTTGTAAGAATAAAGGGAGGCACGAAACTCCACGATTCCTCAGCAAATAAACAGGCCTCCCTCAGAGACTTACTCATCCTAAGGCCAGAAAGGAAGGCAAAGAAAAAGCCGTGAAAGATTTTTTTCCCTCAACTTATAGGACAATTTGGCTCCCAGGTCTCCTTTCCTCATCAGCAGAGGCTCAGAAGAGTGGCTAAAGCTAAGGAGAAGGTTGTTTTTTTGGCAGGACAGCCTCTATGTTGTCCTGTCTTGTGTATCTTGTTAATGCTCCTGGGGTCAAGCTGACCTCTGCAATTGCCCCTTTAGGTTAAATGGGGAGGTACCACTGGATGTTGGATTTCTCCCCACTCCCTTTGTAACGTGAGGCCTGGCCAATTTCCAAAGCTCATCTGGGAGTATTACAGCGGGGACTGAGGACACTGGGGGTGCCTGCAATTGCTACTGTTCTCTTCTTGGGGCACACAAAAGCTGTGGCTTTTATTCTTTGCTGTTGGTCTTGAGCTTGTTACAGAGCCCCGGGGAGCATTTTGTGGCTGCAGGCTGAGCGGTGGATGCTCTTGGAGACCTGTCTGAACTAACCATCTGCTTGTGGTCGTGGTGGACTGAGTTTGTCCCAGGACCCTTCTAATTCCAGCTTTGCTGTCTGTCATGACTCCTAGTGTAATGCAGACCACAGTATTTCACCCAGTATTTCCCACCAGAAGGAACTACTCTTCTTTGCTTTGGCAATAATCATACAGAGCGCCAGTATGAAGACTGCAAGTGAGTGCTTTCTTGCACTGAGTATTTTTGCTTCTTCCCTTATTCATTAAGGGAATGAGACGTGAAGAATGATTGAAGTCAGCCTCTCTCCCACTGTCTGGAGAAAAGCAAGGTAGAAGCGAAGCCCTCCTGGGACAAAGGGAGAGGGCTAGGCTGTGCCAAGAGTTGCAGGGGACTGGTGGGGCTCTTCAGTCCAGCTCACCCTAAATATCATGTGTGGGATCCCAGACAGGTGATTTACACCATCATCGCATGCAAGTCTTCTGGGAACATGGTGGGCCAAACGTTAAGGCCGTTTTCCCACCTCCTGGGGGCTCTGCAGAGCCTCTGACATCTGCATGGGGCACAGGAGTCTGTGGTAGGTGGTGTAAATTTTGCTCTCACCAGTTCAGCTGTACTTCCTCCAGCCTCCTCATATCTAGCCTTCCCCAGGAACTGTGGGCTTAGAAAAAGGGGCAGGTTATTTAATGCCGTGCTATACCCTCCCTAGCCTCCTTTCACCCTCTGCCCTTCAGTTCCCGCTCCCTGTGAAGATGCAGAAGCGACTCAGATTGCCCATCCCACACAGCTCGTCTCTGCATCCCTCTTGCATGTATTAGCAGGATACATGGGGGCTTTCCTCTGTGGGCAGCAGAAGGGTAGAGGAGCAGTATGTGGCGGTGTTCGGACAGGAACTGGCAACAACAAAACACAGGGGAATTCAGAATTAGGGGGCTGCAACTCTGATCTTAACTTTTCCTAGCAGGTGTCACTGTGTTAGATGGAACCTTCTATTTTTAGAGCAGCTTTTTCATTTCCTGTGTTGTTTGA
Organism: Charadrius vociferus; assembly: GCF_000708025.1. Classification (NCBI taxonomy): domain Eukaryota; kingdom Metazoa; phylum Chordata; class Aves; order Charadriiformes; family Charadriidae; genus Charadrius; species Charadrius vociferus. Next base: position 809,254 of record NW_009649927.1, read on the forward strand.
GTTCCAGCCTAGCACTGCCACTAAGAAGTAAGACCACAGGCTGGAGCTGCTCCTGAAAATCAGGAATCATTCTCAGAGCAGCCATGAACCGTATCTTCAGCTAGTGTTGGTCACTGACTTGTCACAGTCACACCAGCTGAGAGTCTTGCCCAGCAGCCTGGGTCTGAGCCTGCGATATGGGACTGGGAGTTAAGGGTTGCCCATTTCCCTGGAGAGACAACTGAGACTGCAGCCAGAACTTACTCTGACATACCCAGGCCCTTCTGCAGCCAGAACTTACTCTGATATACCCAGGATACCCTTTTTCCCAGCCAGCTCAGGTCCTGTTGTTGGATGAGGCTTGACTGAATGCAAGGATCAAAACCAACTGAGTAACATTAGTTTAAAATAGTAGACTGTCCATGGGAGGATGGGAAACTTTGCCCACTGTTGTGTGAACAGAGGATGGGTAAGAATAGGGAGGAAGAGCAGAAGAGAAAGGCTGAATACTTTTTTTTTTTTTGTGGATTTTATCCCTCAGATGTCTTTGTGTGACTCTAACCTTTGGTGGTAAAGGCAGATATGTTTTTGTGAGAAAAATTTGCATCGTTAGGCATCATCTGAAATAGCTCAGCAAAGTAAAGGCTGGTAAAAGCTAATTGTTGTCCAGATAAACAATAAAAAACCCAGAACCTTGAGGAGAGACGTGCTTATACAGAATTGAGGATGCGGCCTTATTGTGCAGAAGCAAGTTCTGTTCCTACTTAGCCCACCTAGATATTTGGGAGTCAGAGTGTTATTCCGCATATCTGCTTATGTGAGAACAAATTATTTCACTATTTGCTCTTTCAGGGAAGGTGCTGGAGGTATGGGGATCAATTCTTCTCTCTCTCATGGTGGTCTGTCATTTCCATTGGAGTTGGAGATGTTAATGCCACTGACACAGGCTGAGAACCAAGGGCACACAGGCTTATCTACACAGTTTTGATCAGGAAAAATTTGTGGAAAGCATATTTGTGGAAAGTATCTTGGGACTTGCTAGACCAACTCATGAGAAAGTGTAAGACAATACACTTTGGACACAAGAACCTGACCCTCTACCAGCACCTTGTTGCTCTCCATAGACCCTACACCTCCACTCCTGCATTGGCAGAAAGGACAGAAGGACAGCTAGCCACATGGCCAGATGTACCTGCTTCCTCTGGTTCCACTTGGACTCTATCTCCGTGTGTGTGTGACCCCTGGTGGTCAGGAAACCAGGCTCCTCATTCCCTCTGCAGACATCTGCATTGCCTCTTCTAGGACCATTGCCTGGCAAAAGTTCTCCAGAAAATGGAGATGCCAAAATAGAGAGGCATATACCTTTGTGTTGCCAAAGTGCAAATTACATCCTAGCGCCACACCATACTTTTGCTGATTTTCTTTCTGGAGTGGTTGCAGATGCTGGAAAATAGAAAAGTGCTTTCTTTGGGGAGCTGCCTACAGATGTCCCACAAAGCAACCATTGGGAATTGTAGTGGGAGGCAGGATGCTGTGGAATCAACCCTTGATACCAGCCCACGGTGCACCTAGACATAAACATTGGGTGTGTCCTTTGGTCAATTCAACAAAAACACTATTGTGCACTCACATGTGATCCACATCAAATCCGGGAGAGCTGGCGGGGCACAGATCTGGAATTAATAATTGTGGATCCCCCACCTCGGAAGGCTGCATAATAGCGGTAGCTCAGAGACACTGACAGCTTTGAGGAATTGTTGTGTGATGGCTGTCCTCAATAAAAGGATTAGCTATAATTAAATGACACTAGGTTTATTAATTAAATGGCTGTGTTCATATGATCCTTTCACTGCTTTGGGGCAGGATTTTCAAAAGTGCTCAGCCTTGCCCTAACTCTGCTCTCACAAAAGGTAGTCTGGAGTTGCACCAGCATCTTCAAGCAGAGCAAAAGCCTTTGGTGAACTTATCTTCAGTCTGAAACCCTTTAGCTGCTATGATGGGAAAATACGATGGATCTTGGATCCCAATGCAACTCATGGGATATTTGCAGCTGCACAGGGTCTATCTGTTCTCCCTACATGAAGCAAAGTCAGCTTCGGGGCACAGCTAGACAGGAGAGCTCTAGGAAACAGCAGAGGTGTGGGGGAGGATGGAGGGTTCTGTAGCTGGGGTGCTCCCCAGGGAGGCAGTGCTCCAGGAAGGGGGCACGGGAGAGATGCAACAGCTTTAAGATGTGCTGCCTGAAAAGTGTGCCCGAGTATGTGTGCTATTAAAGATCTCTTCACGCCTGCATCCTGTCCCTCTTCCAGTTTGCTTAATCCTGTCCTGCCTTTTTGAAATGTCACCTGCCTTTTCAGTCAATGCACAGTCCTTCCTCACTTCCTACCCCAAATTATTCCAGAGCTTTGCCTTTCCCCGGTAAAGTGACACTGCAGTTTGTCCCAAAGATGTGGAGGACCTTTCTTCTCTATCATTTCTTCCATGAGCAAAAGGTCAAAGCTATCACTTCTGTGCCTGGGTAGGAGGGACAGCTGTGAGTTGAGTCATCCTGCAGGCGCGTATGGCGCAGGGTGTCCTATAGATCCGCTATTGTCTCGGGAGGGCAGTGAAATCCAGCCCAGCAACCTCGGGCCTGACGCAGCTTTTCCAGTGCTGTTGATATTTAAGACAAGTGATTATTATTTCAGAAAAGAGGAGGTGATTTCTACTCCCTCTGTTTATCAGGAAGGCTGACATTAAAAAGCCAGAGGTGACTGGTGATTGTTCCTGAACTGGGAGCAGTCTTTCAAAATTATGACTGAATTATTCTCTGCCCTGCCTGCCATGTTGTGGCACCCCATTGGATTCACTATTTTTCAGGGTCGAATCTAGCCTGAAAGCCTTCCCACAAAGGCTATGGAGAAAACAGATCTGCTCCCTTTTTTTAAGACTCTCTCACAACGTAGGATCTTGATGAAGTTAACAGCTGGCAAATGCAGAAAGTGGAAAAGGAAATACTGCTTCAGGCAGCGCTGTCATTGTAACCCTTGGAATTCAGGGCTGCAGGAGGCTCTTGCAGCTAGCTGTTTTTTCAAGGACAGCGGCGCAACAAATGTGACAGTCGGTAACAAAAGCTCAGAGAGGAAAGCAAGAGCCAGCAGGGGACAGGGAGGAATTGCCTTCCAAGCATGGCACTGAGTGACTGATTTGGGAGGTTATCTTTTACTAAAGTATTCAGGAATCCTCTGGGAATGGGAGGCAACACAAAATTTTCAATTTATAGTTTTGCATTATGTATCTGGTCAAAACCTGGAGAGTTTGTCTCTCCAGAGCCAAAAAGAAAACACGGGCCAATTTCTGGTCCTTTTTATGTTCTGATAGAGATTTCCATCACACATGCAGCTAATCCTACCGGGTCACACCCTCTGACAATGTATGTCCTCTTACTTTGCTCTATATCAGCTAAATATGCAGCTTTTTTATTTTTGCCTGCTTCCCTAACAAAGCAAAGCTTATGTCATTGCATTTCTCTCCATGCATTTGTCTCTCAAACTTCCCCCCTTCCCCCAAGAAACTGAGCCCATTGACTAATGTGGCCAAATTTGACATAGGGATAGAGATGAAAAAGGCGTTTCAGTCCTACGAATTTAATGGAAACGGATGGTTATTCAGAAGGCACTGATTTTCCTGTGGCATACTTAAAATCGGTGCCTCTGGTGAAGAAAAAGCTGCAGCGTGATTTCAGCGTTATCTGTTCTGTTCTGCCTGCTCAGTGGATGTGCCCAGGGTTTGTCTGGTCAACATGCAGCATTGGGATCGACCAAAGCACGTGTTGTCCCGTGGCCTCTCAGTGGTTGGGGTACATGCAAGATGCTGCAGAGGGGCTTGGACACGGATGGGTGAGTGTGGAGAGGGAATGGGAGCATTCTGGAGGTGGAAAAGATCAAAGAGCACCTGACAGAGGGGTCCAGAGGTTACTGCAGTGAAAAACTACGGTCGCAAGGCATTAATCTGTAAGAAACTGGGTTGTGTCGGTTCTGCTGCTCACAGAGCAACTTGCTTTGTTTTCTGGATAACACAGCCCACAGAAAACTGTTCCCTGCAAAGAGTAGTTGGTTTGTTTCCTGACATGTACACAACTCTGGATACCAAAGGGACATTTGTATGAGTATGATAATCTTTGTCCTTTGCAGGGTTGTATTTAATCACAAAGACACGATGTAAATGGCAGATGTGTGGAATGAATGGGACACCATCTCGGCACACTGGTAATTCAAGTTGCTATTGCTTCTGCCTGTTTGAGTGCCATCCTGACGTACAATTTAATTCTGAATTTAAGTTTGCTTCCCATCTATGTAATGCATTGATTTCAGCGAAATTATCCTTTTATTACACCAGGGACATGGGCTCAATATTCAGACCTTTCACTTAATCTCTTCTCAGGAAAAAGCAGGTGTAAATTCAACTGAGTCTGTGGGCTATTGCCTTGGGTCAGTCGTTGTTGCCTACACACAAAGGAGGCAGGAGGCATATGATTTCCGAGTAGGGAGCATTTTGTGTTCACCACAGGCAGATGCAAATAATAAGTCATGGTAGGCTGAGAGCAGAATCAGTTCTGATATCTTTCATACACGATTGCCATTTTACAGGAGGCATCACAAAGCATTATAGCAAGACCAAGAACCATGCATTAAGTGTCCGATACCTTAGATCAGCTACTAGTTGGAACTTAGTCACCAAATTCAGTCCTTCTCTCTTGAGAAAGGGGATGGTTGGGCATTGCCAGAAGTACTTCAGGATCACTAATCTTATTGGGATATGTGCATAACTGAGCTGGGTGTGTGACCAGCTGGAAGGTCTTGGAAGGCAGGTACTTTGTAGGTACATGGGAAGCTACAGCTCACTTGGGCTGTGCTGTTTCTCAGAAATTGCAGAAGAGGTTGAAATTGCAAGCTTAAAGAATGGATGTTCCAGTTGTTGTTCTCACTGCAAAATCCACAAATACTTTGTATTTCTTGAAGAAGGCTATTTCTTGCCTAAAAATGGGGAACTGAGTTGGATTTTGGACATGCCGCTGTCATGTAACGCAGTGGGGCACAGAGAGAGGCTAGTTAGTCCATGTACATGGCACAGCGCAGCACAGCAGTCAGGGTCCTGGGAGCAGTGTACTCCGGTGGCCTTCCAGTTTGTTATACCTCACTTTGCAACAGGACTATTTTGGGCCAAGTGCAGGTCTCCACTGACATAACCATACCGCTTGGTCAGCGATCTGGTGTGGCTTCCTGAGAGCGTGAGAGAGAGGGAGGGAGGGGAGGAAGGAGGCAGCTTTTCCAGCCCTTAAGCTGTCACCGTACGCTGCAGATGGCACCACTTGTCTGAGAGACAACAAAAAGCACTATACGCAGCACTTAACTGCCTGAAACGTGGCTTGCGTGGAGTGCTCTGCTGTGCATCCCAGCAGCACGAGGGTTGCCAGGTAGCCTGTAATTGTATAAAATTTAGGTTTTTGTAGGAACCAGAGAGAAATGGGTAATTGCTCACAGAAGGTGGTCATAATTGCCTTTGCTAACAAGTAAGGGCAGAAACTGTTGCCTCTAGCCCCACTTTAAAAGGACAAAGCAAAGAGCAGTTGGCAGGAGGAAGAGGTGGAGTCTGCCAGAGGAATTTCCCATAAAGAAGAGGTGTTTGGTATTTGACAGGGTAATTGAATGTTTAGAGGAACGGGCTGACATGAAAATGCATTTTCTTTTGTGTGGCTCAGGAAGGCTGATCTTTGAAAACAGCAGAAGAGGCCGGATGGAGGACTGGCAGGAGCCGGCCCAGGGATATGGTGTAGTCAAAGCTCTCTTTTGGATTTTGGGTGCCACCTCTTTCCGAGGGGCTGAGATGTCCATCCAGAGCTCCCCGGTAAACACGTCCAGGGCTCAGGACAGGTGCCTTTTTATATCTTGATTATAAAATAAAATGAACATTGATGACCCTTTGCATAACGTTCCCTCCCAGCCTGCCTCCATCATGTCCCATCCAATAGTCTTTGTTTTGAGCGGTTTGTTGTCTTTGAATCCTGCAGTCCTGTTGAGCAATGAGATTTTCCGAGTCCTTTCCTTCACATGATCTCCAAAGGGCCCTGCAATTCAGTGTGCAGCCATCCTCATTGTTAATAGAGCACAGAGAAAGAAGCGTATGTGAGAGGAGAAGGGGAGTTTTGCATGCAGGAAGGATGTGGAACTGGCAGAGGTGGCCTTGCTCAGGCCACCTGGGAAGTGGTGGAGCCAGCCTCCTTTGGACACTTCTCTTCCCTTCAGGCAGGAGGGCAAGTTTTGCATTTGAAGCTCCCTGTTACAGGGTGGTTTTAAATCATGGTCTTGCCCCACTTCCTGCTCCCCTCCTCTCTCGGTACTTCCTCATCTCACGTCTTGTGGACTAAGGGATATTGCTAAGTCCTCTTCCTGGCATTTAGATACAGTGCCCCAGATTTGTCTCTTTGCAGCAGGTCTTTCAAGTGTTCCATCACCTCATACATCAGGTAGTGCAGAGTACTTACATAAAGGGCCCGCTGGCCTTGGAGGGAAGTTATGTTTTGCCAGCCTGCTTTTGTTTTGAATTTTGCATAAAGGGGGACCGTATTGTCAACCCATTAATTGTCACGAAGTTAATGGCTTTGGATCTAGAGGCCACAGGCTTAAATTTCTGGGAATGGGATTTACTGCAGACTGTCACATGAGGATACTGTGACAATCTGGTTGAGGCGTAAGAAGAGCAATCCTATTAGCTTGAATTGCCAATAGGGATCAAAGATCTCTTCCCTCTTACACAAATACCTTGGAAGCAAACTGATCACTGTCCAGGTCTATCAGACCATGAAAATAGATTAGCAAACTGGTGCCTCTGTGGCCAAATGACTGAGCAGCTGAGGGGCTGCTGCACATGTCGGAAGAAAGAGGGAGGAGAGGTTATGTAAATAGGTGGCAAATAACTCACTTTATAGAATATAATTAGATAAGACTGAGGTACAGCAGCACTACCAGCTGAATGCAAGCTCTCTCTCCACTGTAGCAAAGGACACATTCAATGTTGCGGCCAGGAGAACCACCTCAGGGATGAACAACATCCGAAAAATTGTCTTCACAGCTACAGGCTTGTGTACGGTACTGCGGCACCTTCTTTTAGTGTACAAAGAACAGAATATAAACCCTTTCCTGCCAGGTATGCGCCATATGCACTTTGAAACAGATAGCTTTTTATTAGAGTTTAGGAAATAAAATGAGCTGGAGAGAGGAGGAAGAATGGTGACTGATGGGTTATATGGGTTATATGGTTGGTTCTAGACACATCATTAATATGACTCTGTAGTAGTCTGAATTATTGTTAGGGCTATGGGCGCAGGGCTTTCTGGTGCTAGGTGCTGTGCAAGAAAAACAAGCCATGGGCTCTGTGCCAATGAGTGTTCTGGTTTAATGCCATACACCCTGACGGATGCTTCAAGCTGATAGCTGGCTGGTGTCTTGTGTGGAAAAATGATGACTTCCATCCCCTTGGAGGTAGACAGGTAGCCAGCATTCAGCTCTCCTGCCCCTGAATTAACACTGATTCACAGAAAAGCCCCAAACAAAATTTAATCCTGTGCCATATTAATTGTATTGTGAGGAACCAGAGTCCTGTATGTCCTCTCAGATGAAACAGCTGGGGCAAACTGTCCTGCTGGCCCCCTACCTACTGGGATTGCAGTAGGTCATAGGCTTAGCAAGGCAAGGACTGAACAAACTTCAACAGTCAGCTAGCTCCACTTTGAGGATCAGGCTAGTCCATCTGGGGATCAGGCTATGTCTAGAAACGTGGCCTAGTTAATGAAATAATGTAAGCAAGTAATACAGTTGACATTTTTTGCTAACTCTCCGAGTTGACAGGTAGTGTTTGGGTAGCTATGTTTAATTAGCCAAGTAATATGAATTTCATTTGTTGGGTAGATGCTCTAAGGTTAAAATCGACCTTGCCCAGGTTGTATTGATAAGTAGGATATTCCTGGTAAATATGAGCCGAGTATTCACAAGAGGTCTATACTTCACTCTGCAAGGCAGAATTTTGCCCTGTACTCCTTATTATTCCTTCTTGCAAATTTACCATAGACCACAGATTTTGATAAAAACTTTAGCTCTTCTTCTTATCCTTTCAAATGCACCATCTTTGCATTGAAGCACACAGAATGTGCCTTAAGCTGGGTGAAAAGTCTCCAATAGTTTTACTCCCTTAAATCAGCCATGCAGTATGACTGGCAGATCACAGGCATTTCTCCTTGGCAAGACAGTTTGCTTACTTGATAATTCACCGGAGCTGGAATTTCCTTCCCTTCCAGGTCTCGCCCACAGCCCAACCTTGCAGCCACAGCATGTGCCCTTAGCAAAGGGAACTTTACTCCTCATTTTGCTTCTGCCTTTTGATGTTTCTTATTATGAGCCAAGAATACGAAATATTTGGTACACACAGAAATGAGGGAGGTACTCAGAGAAAACTATACATAAAAGCTAGCAGCCAAGACAACCACATGTAGAATTACTAGACAATACCCACTACAGAATAACCACAACCAACATAGTATTTATTGATTACATCTTGTTAGACAAGTCCCTAAGTAGTATTAGTAAGATTTTCCAGCACAGTAGTTATTACCCTGTCTTTCTTTCTCCTTTTTTGTTTTGATTTGTTTCTTATCTAATCCCAACTTGAAGTAAGCCTATTCACAGCTCTGGCAGCAATTCCTGCCCACAGGATTTGGGAAATTCACACTGTAATCTCAATATGGATTTGCCATTGACGGTTTTGCCTTAAAATGGATCTGAACTGGAATCCAAAATTTGAATGCCACATTACTCTGGATAAATGCAGGTTCTGATTTTAATGCTAACCAAAATCTGTATTTCAGGACTTGACAAGAAAAAGCAGTAGTAGTAAATAGTATCTGAAACAGCAGGAACAATAATAACATCAATAAAAGCAGTACAAACAATCATATCCATGCATTAGAGCTCCTGTGCTCATAAAGAATGCATTTATGAGTGCTTTTAAAACTCTACGTACAGACGTCTTTCATCTACAATTGTAGTGCATACACTTCTGGTGTGCAACACAGCAACAGAAGGATTCCAGCACAGTCTTTTGGGGGGGAAAGCAAAAAATAACATCAAATACTGTCACAATTGAAACAGAGGGGAACATTCAGGCAATGTATAATTAACCCAGCTGGAATTTGGTCAGGATGTCCAGGTTAACACCTCATCCAGTTAGTGGGCTCTGTAGTAAATTGTTGAATATTGTTGTTTAAAAGTCAAATAATTTACTGAGCTCTTTTCATGTGTGGAATATACAAGAAGGTCAACTGCCTTTTTAACATCTGGTAGCAGAACCCTGGTGATTTACCTGCACACTGGTGATTGTAGATAGCCAAGTGATGGATGACTTTGCTCGAAAACTCTTTCTGTTAACTCATACAAGCCCACAAGGAGCCTGATAACTCTGCTTTGTGGAAACATTAAAGGCTTTATCTGCAGCTTCTGTAGTTTGACAAAGCACGATAGAAGTAAGTGGGGCTCTGCTGATTTATACATGCTTTGGTTATAGCTCTAAATCAGAAGACCATTCATTATTCTTGCTTGAAAAAAAAGGGAAAATAAGAAAAATAGAAAGTATTTTTACTAATTACTTGTTTATTAGAAAACATTTTACTCTGACTTTCAAATTACCTTTCAAATCAAATCTAGGATTTGTGCATAGCCTGGATGGGAAGAAGGCTGGCTGGGACAATGCCACGCTTACCCTAATTGCTTTGCTGCCTGATGCTGGTGGCTGTATAAAAGTGAACAGGAGAATTACAGAAACAGCAAACAGAGTAGTAGATGGTCTTAAGGAAGATCAGAAAACTGATTAGGGGCTAAATCTTCCCTCAGCCTAATGAACCATGCACAGGGGAGACTGCCTGCATCCCATCCCTTTCTGGTTTCCTACAGCTCACATCAGTTTAAGCACAGCCAAACCACACCAGTTCTGCTGATCCTGGAGAGCTGACCTTCCTCTCTTATAGAGCACTTCTTCGATCGGCATATCTGTACTCCGAGAGACTCAGAGTGCTTTGCATTGACTGACAAAAACTAGTTTTCATCTTGCTGGCAAGAGGAAGCTAATCTGGTTAGGGAAAAGCAAGGTGAGTTCACTCTGTTTTCTGCCTTATCAGCAAAACTGTCAGCCTGCAGTCACAGCGTTGCAGCTGCTGGAAACTGAAGAGGCAGGAAGGGCATAGCATGCTTAATTTCTTCCTTCTCCTCGGGCTGAATTTGTAGGGCTGGCAATTAGAAAATTCACCTTATGGCTTGAAACTTTTGCTTCAGTTTCATCATCCCAGAGTTTAACGGGCATGGCGCTCAGTGGGGCTTCTCCACTGGGGCTGGCTTGGAGGCAGTGGGGAGAGGATGAGCGTCAGACAAACCAAGGGCAGTAGTTTCATAGCACAGTCCCCCTCCAGATCGCTCTTGGTTTCCACAGATCTCCAGATCTCCGGGGGATGCTCTGCCTCCACTGATTTACTGTCCTGGCCAATATCATGCGGAGCACAATCTATGCTGTATGTTGCAATGAGGCCAACGACGGCTGAATGAGGGTAATGTTTGCAGTCAAGACTTTCCTTTACAAACACTGAATCATGCTGTTGTGAAATGAGGACGGAGTGATGAATGACTCACTGTTGGCAGCACACACTGCCCTATCAGTAGGCTCTTTTCGGGGGAAGAGGGGCTGGTGTTTGATATCATCTCTGCACTCCCAGCTCCCAGCATGCTAATGAGTAACGCACACTGTGGCCTGTATTGATCTGCAATTTGCTTATTCACAAGGCTCTGCACAAAGACACACGGATTGCTGGAAGTCCTGTTATTCACCAACACAAAGATGTTGCTTTGGAGATGTTTAAAAACATCTCTCTGGCTTGGCTGTGATGTTTTCAGTGTGGACTGGTCTTTTTATTTGGTGGCTGGTGTTTTTTTTCAGGGTGAATGCTTTGCAGCAATAAAATGCAAACCTTCATTAGTAAGGGACAGAAGAAGCATGCCTAGAAGATTCAGAGAAATGATAGTAAGATGTAGACCCTTGGGCCAGTGGTTCAAAGTCAGCCCTTGCTCTTTATGAGATAAGGGATACATCCTCTTTTTGGGTGCAGGTGATTATATCGTATGACACCATGCAGAGGCGGGAGTGGACCTGCCTGTTGGTACAGAGCTGGAAATTGGTAAATTGCAAAGGCTGAGGTTCAGAAAAGGGAAAGGGGAAAGTGTTGTTCTCAGTGAAAGGGCGTCAAGCTGCTTGTTCTGCAAACTGTTTCTAAGATATGGCACAGATTGTCCTCCCAAAGAATCCCTTCAGGATGTGGGGAAA